>NW_027530502.1:3823671-4078161 GCF_008692635.1 Crocuta crocuta
TGACCATCCCCTGCTCACGCTGTCTCTCTCTCTCTCTCCTAGAAAAAAAAAACAAAAAACATTAAAAATATATATATATAAATAATAAATAAAAATTTAAAAACCTATGAAAACAGGACAAAATAAAACTTCAGTGAAAAGAGAAAGAAGAAAACAAATTCATTCACTACCTCATAATGCTAGGGGTTGGAATAAAACATTATTTAACTGACAAAGCTTTAGTATATTGGAAAGTACAAATATCAACACCAAATTAGCTAATGCCATTGACTAAAATTCAGTGATGGAAGAAGAAAGAAAAGCTTCTAGCCTCAATTTATTTTTCATCATAGACACAGGGTAAATAATACTGATATTATTTAAGGGTATTAATGTAAAATAACCACTACAAAAAAATACAAACCTTCCAAAACATCCCAAAATCTATATAAAGAGAGAACAAAAAGGAAAAATAGACAAAAGCAGATATCACTGAGTTTGGTGACAGTACTCTCTCTTCTCAAATATATTTATGTAATTACTAACAAACACATGTATAATATACTTATAATATCATAAACCTAGGATCAAAGTTATCAGTCCTATCAACAAAGATAGATTTGGTAAACTTATCTGATAAGTAAAAATACTGTCATATACTCAAAGTAAACTCCAATTTAGAGTGTACAAAAGAGCATCATCTAAAACAAAGTGATTCAGAAAGATTAAAATTAAGACTGGAGAAGATTGCAAAGAGACTGATAAGGGCTGAAATGTTTTCCCCAAAATTTATTTGTTGAAGTCCTCACTCCCAGTACCTCAAAATGTGACTGTGTTTAGAAACACTGTCTTTAAATAGGTAATTGAATTAAAATGAATTCATTACAAGTGGACCCTAATCTAAAACGACTAGTGTTCTTATAAGAGGAATTTGGGACACAGACACACAAATGGGAAGAAAATGTAAAGACCGATAGACGACACATCTGAAAGCCAAAGGGAGAAGCCTCAGGTGAAACCCGTTCTGCCAACGCTTGGATTTTAGACTTCTGTGTCCCAAAATAGTGAGAAAATAAATTTCTGTTGTCTAAGCCATTTGGTCAGTGTTTTTTGTTATGGTGGACCTAGCAGACTAACACAGAAACCAATGCTCCTGATCTTCACAACAACAAGCCATATAAACTATAATTAAAAAAAAAAAACAGACAAACAAGCAAACAAAAAACTATCAGAGAGCTGAAGTTACAAAGATATCGAAAATAAATTCCAGAAAATGATAAGCTATTCTTGGGAGAGAAGATACACAGCTTTGGTTCTTCCTGGTAGAACTGTCAGCTAAGAGAAATCCATTCTGGATAAAATAAAAGAAAACCAGCCAAGGGCACCTGGGCAGCTCAGTCAGTTAACCGGTTAACAGTTACTGGTGGAACTTGGTTTCAGCTCAGGTCTTGATCTCCCAGCTTTGTGGTTTCAAGCCCTGCATCATACTCTGCACTGGCAGTGCAGAGCTTGCTTGGGCGTCTTTCTATCCCTTTCTCTCTGCTGCTCCCCCACTCACTCTGTCTTTCTCAACATAAATAAATAAACTTTCAAAAAAGCCAAATTAAATCCTGAACTCACCCTCACAATATTTTCAAAGGAACTGAACCTAAATAAAGTTGCAACACAACCCAGACCTATCGCAACTACAAATCAGATTGATTAAGTGCATACAAACTTTATAGGAGAAGGGAGTTACCACTTTCAGCAGTAAATATCTGTGTGAGTTTCTAATATTGTTTTACATATACTATTTATCATATAATAAAATATTACAAGATATGTGAAGAAGGAAGGAAATGAGAAGAAATACACAATAGAAGCAGACCCAGAGACAATCCAGATATGAAAATTAGCAGACATGGACAGCAAAATAACAGAATAAACATTTGTCAAACCCTAGTGGAAAGGATGAAAACATGCATAAATAGATGGGGGAAAAGAAATTATAAACAAAAAGTAATAAATTTAGAGATTACCATCAAAAAACACAAAATAACTAATAATAAATGCATTCAGTAGACTTGGAACACTGGAATCAGCAGAAGAAAAATAATCAGTAAGTTTGAATAAAGCTAAATAGTAAGTATACAAATCAAAACAGATACGCGTATAGGAGGATTGGGAGAAACTTAACAGAGGACCGTGGGAGAGAAGAAGGGGAGAAATAGTGGGGGAGAGGGAGAGAGGCAAACCATGAGAGACTCTTGAATGCTGAGAACAAACTGAGAACTGATGGGTGGGGGAGAGGGGAAGGGGAGTGATGGGCATGGAGGAGGACACTTGTGGGGATGAGTACTGGGTGCTATATGGAAACCAACTTGACAATAAACTATTTGTAAATAAATAAATAAAATAAACCCAAATCAAAACAGAAAAAAAAAAGAGTTTAAAAAATGACAGCGTCTGAGATCTGAGACAATACTAAACACTTAATAGGCCCATAATTATTATCCTATCCCAGAGGGAAAGGAGAGGGAGATCATGGCAGAAGAAATATTTTAAGAGACAAAGCCAAATATTTACAATTTTGATTAAAATATGAATAGGTAAATATTAGTAAAAGTTATGAAAATCAAAGTAATGGGAAGAAAAAGCAGATGGAAGAAAAATATTCATCACTTATGAAAGAGAGACAGAAGAATCACAGCTGATTTTTCACCACATCAATATTGTTAAATGACAAAGTAAGATACAGGACAATGGTACAATATGTTACTGCTTTTGTAAAACAGAACAGATGGAAATAAGAGATAGGTAGATACTAAATAGATAAACATATAGATAGAAAGATAGACAGATGATAGATATGCTTCCTCCTTTTCGAACTTGAATCATACCAAACTCTGGTTCTCATTATGAAGAATTTTCATAGTGAGAACCTCTTATAATTTTTCAGACACCAAGACATCAGCATTACCATTGCTGTGAGAGTCCATTGAAATCAATAGCAAAGGCCTCCTCCTACATGTGTGTGAATTGCTTTCATTTACAACTTCAGGAAAGAAAACCTGCCAGGGCACTACTAAGAGTAAAATCCATTCTTCTGTTCACTAAATCTAAACTATTACATTAGCGGAGACCAAGACAAACACAAAATATCACTATAATGCTTTGGGGGATATACGCTTCATTAAAGATAATCCACTACAATATGACAAAACATAAGGTAGCTATTCTTTCTGCAGCAACACAGATGAAGACTTTATTTTAAACCCATAGCAGATTGAATTTTTGCATGATGTTTTCTTTAAACTGCCTTGCTTAATCTAGAAATACATTAAAACACTCATCCACCAGCTGTGCTGATTTCAGCTGTAGCAAATTGATGATTAGATTCCTCCTGAAAATATTTTCTTCCCACAAAATTTTAAAACTGACTGAAATACTATTAAAATTCAGGCAGAGCAAATATTACTACTTTATTGAATTTTAAAGCTATTTCCCTTTAAATCATTTGAGTAACATATTACATAAAAACATTAATACTAAAAACCATTAATTAGGTGTTAACTTTGGGGGATTTTTTTTTTAGATGAAATTCAAGACATATCTCAAAGCCAAGGAGACAGGCAAACTTAGTTGCGATTTCTAGCATTAAACTCCATCACAATACCTGTGACTTTTGTAATAGTCTCAGAACTTGTTAGTAACTTAAGGCAAACTTGATCAGAAGCAGATTTTTTTTTTACCTTCTCTCTTACCTGATTTAAAAGACTGGTGTTTTCGTTTAGTCAGACTTAATCAATGCTTGTATTTAAGTAATTAAATTTGACTAAATGAAATTATGTGCATATAAAAAGACAGTTCTTATATTCAGAAGGTTCTAAGCAAGAGTTGGCAAACTAGGACTTATGGACAACTGTCTGTTTTATAAATAGAGAGTTATCAAAACACAGCCATACCCATTTCCTTTTTTGTCCATGGCAAATTTCATATAATGGCAAAGTTGAGTAGCTGTTCTAGAGAACTTGTAGCTTTCAAGCCTAAAATATTTACTACCTGGCCATTTAAGAAAACTTAATCAAACTCTTGGTCTAAATAAAAAGTTTAAAACCACCTCCTGTCTCCATCCTATCAAGTTTTTGTGTGTGTGCTCTCCTAGGAAGAGAAAAAAAAATGTTTAAAGGAACTCAAAGATGATATATAGTCTCCAGATTGAATCAGTTGTATTAAAATTTAAAAAAATGAAATCACCTCTGCATTTAGCATTTCACTTTTTCCTTTATTTGATCTCCGCGTAGGATGAGTTCTCTTCTTAGCCCTGGGTATGATACACATACCTATTATCATTTTAAAAATATGCATCCTTTTCACTGACAGTATCTCACACCTATTCTCCCTTATTTTTACTTGCATTATTTTGGGTTTTCTAAAATTTGTAGTTATCAGTACAAAATAAAGGGAAAGTTTATTTTGATCCCTTCAAAGTCTGGGAGGTTAAAGAGTTCTGAGCCCAATTCCAATGTATGGATGGGAGGTGGGGGTGGGGTGGAACCCCCTGCATCAGCTGCATGTCCTACAAATTGACTCAATTTTGACACTATCTATCTGGACATAGAGACATATCCTACGAAGTGATGGCTCAGTTTCACAAGACTGCCCTTCGCCCACTTCAGACACCAATCACAAGTCCAGGTTAGTATCTGGGCTTCTGAATAACAGCTAGAAATCAAAGGTTTCCACAACCCCTTCTTAGACTTCATTAGTTTGCTATAGCCACTTACAGACCTCAGATAAACATTTTACGTGCCAGTTCTCCCCATGTCTCCACAGCTAACAAGAAGCTCTCCAAACCCAGTCCTTCAGAGTTTTGATGGAGGTTTTATTACATAGGCACGATTGATTACATCATTGGACATTGGCAACTTCAGTCCCTCTCTCCCCAGAGGTCACCGGATGGGACTGAAAGTTCCAACTCTCTAATCACATGGTTGGTTCTACTGGAAACTAGTCGCAATCTTAGGTGCAGTCCAAAAGTCACATCATTAACATAAGACACTGTCACTGCTCTCTTCACTTTCAAGGGTTTCAGAAGCTATGTGTCAGAAATGGGGATGAAGACCACATATATTTTTCTTATTATAAGTAAATATCACAACTTACTTGCATTTAACACATTTAGGTTAAAAATGTTCTAAAATCATGTATGATCAAAAGCTATTACCTTATAGAATTCTACAAGCCCGTATGGATAGTCAGCCATAAGTGGTCTTTGTAAACTGACTATGTTCTAATTGGTAGAACCTATTTGAGAAATGCTACATGTGCTGAGCACCAGCCCTATGGGAGTGAAAATCTCTGGATTATCTTCCAAACTTCAACTGGAAGAATACCATGCCTAAACGCTCATTGCTATTGTGAGACTTAATAAGTGGTTGCAGAAGATAAGCTAAAGTCACACATTGGAAACATTTTCTACCTTCCATTTGACAATAGAATTAAAGGAGAAATTAAGCAAAGAGAAATAAATCTAAGTTCACAAAAAGCCTTAGAAGTCATTTCTAAGGCAAATCTTGTGTGGATTCTAAATCTTCCTATACATCAGCACCTGGAAAACATAAAATAATACCAATATTATAGGTTCTCCCTCTACAATTCTGACTCAGTAAATATGTTGTGGTATCTGAGATTATATAGATTTAATAAACACCTCATACTGTATTGATGCAGATACTTGGACAGATGTTTCAGAAGTGTTATAGTTGATATCAGTGCAATGTAACAAAAGAATGATAAACTAAACATGTTTTTTGTTGTTTCATTGCCCATTTGCAAATCAGTGTGGAAAAGTGGAAAATCAATATCTAAAAGTCCAGAACTCCTCATTCTTATCCAGTTTTATCACTGCCAACCCCTGGACAATTCTGTTGGACTGTGTGTGCCTCTGTTTTCCCACCTGTTGGATGATAAGGATGCCTGCCTGTAAGTGATAAGGAAACCTCACAGAATTATGGGTGTATATGCCAACACACCTTGAATAAAGTAAAGGTGGAACTCCATGGTAAATATGGAAGACTGGACATACACATTTAACTCTACTCTCTCTTACGTAACAATAGTGACGTAAGGAATATATCTAAAGGAATTAAATACTCCTCTAGCAGTAAAAAAGAGCTCTATTCTGCAGAGAAAGCCAAAAAGAGTGTCATGGATTTGAAAGTTCCAAGCATGGTTGAGGGTAGGTTAACAAAACGAAGGAGATTCAGAAAACGTTTCATAACAAATATTGAGAGTCCCTGCTCTATTCTCTAACTCAGCTCCCTATATACTGGCAGTCAAGCTTATATATTCTGGGCAGGCAAATGAGAACTTCTTCCTAATGAATCTGACCAGATCAAGAGAAAAGATCTCAAGAGGTTTCCCAATTAACTAGCCAACAAAATCCCCTGCAGTTCACCCACAATTTCCCAACATCTCCCAAGTATACAGAGCTTTCAGTCAGCACAAACAGCTGTGGAAAACCTCAAATGCAAAAGACAGAGACCCAAACAAAAAGTAAATGAAATAACGAGGAACCCGTGTCAATACATGAAGATGAGCTTTAAAAATTGTAATTAGGTCCGTAATCTATGTGTAAGATGGAGTTTGTTTATCTAATAACATTTCTGACTAGCCTGCATCATAACTTCAGAGATGCAAAATTCTTTCCGAGGTGCAAAAATATTCTGTTCAAAAACACGCGAAAATAACATAACACCATTCACTATGATATATCCCTTGATAAACCCAGCAGTATCTGTGCACATCATTATCTCACATAAGCCAAGACTATTCTGATTAATTCATAAAAACAAGACATAAAAATCTGTGAATGAAATGTCATATTCAAGGCTAATTCCAATTGGACATGTGTTTATTTCATATATATAATATACTATATATATAATATATATAATATATATTATATATAATACTATATATACTATATATGATATATCATAGATAGAATACTATATATACATATGCTATATAATACTATATATATGATATAGTATTCTCAAAGAGATCTGTCTGCTTCTACATTTGTCCACCCCACACAGTTATTTTTCAACACAGCAACCA
The DNA here is from genome assembly GCF_008692635.1 of Crocuta crocuta. Lineage (NCBI taxonomy): Eukaryota > Metazoa > Chordata > Mammalia > Carnivora > Hyaenidae > Crocuta > Crocuta crocuta. The sequence goes on from NW_027530502.1 coordinate 3,830,755, forward strand.
GAGTGAGCCTGCTACAATGAAAGCTTGAATCATGTCCCTATTCTACTTAAAACTTTCCTATCTCATTCATGGTAAAAGTAAAAAATTCTACGACAGCCTATAAAGCCCCCCTTCTCTCTGACTTCTCTTCTTACTCCTGTGCAGCCACACTGCAGCTTCCTAAAGAGCATATTCCCACAGAGAGGCTTCGTCCTGGCCATTCAGTTTGCTTAGAATGCTCTCCCCACAGATATACATGTAACTCATCCCTTCAAATCTATCTTAGTTGAAAATACCATTCTTTCAATAAGGCCGGCCTGCATTATGCTATTTCAGATTACAGCCCACCACTCCTCTGGCAATTCTCACTTGATTCCACCTCCTTCACTTTTTTTCATAGAACTTATTGCCATGTAACATACTACATAATTTAGTCATTAATTATCTTTATTGGTTATTGTCTTCATTTCCTTCCTAGACTATAAGCCCCATTATAGAAGGGCAATATCTTTGTCTTTTTTATGTACGCATTACAAATACATAACAATTTTTTGAAATAACATATACCTGATACATAGTAGGCACTCAATAAATATTTGCTGAAAGAATAAATGAATGAGTGAGTGAGTAGGCCAGGATGTTTCTTAAAAGTAGAGGAATAGTAAGAGAATAAGAAGGCTTTCCATAAAAATTAAAATTGGGTAGCAGAGGGGCGCCTAGGTGGCTCAGTCAGTCAGCGTCCAACTTCAGCTCAGGTCATGGTCTCATGGTTCAAGGGTTTGAGCCCCGCATTGGTCTCTTGGCTCTCAACACTCAGAGCACACTTCTGATCTTCTATTTCCCTCTCTCTCTGCCCCTCCTTGACTTGTGTGCACTTGCACACTCTCTCTCTAAAACAAAGAAACATTTAAAAAAATAAAATAAAATTGGTTAGCAGAAATAAAAAGCTCAATAGAAGAAAAAATGTTGAAAAGCAAAAAGACCAAGGGATAAGGGGTGCCTGGGAGGCTTAGTCAGTTAAGTGTCTGACTTTGATCTCAGCTCAGGTCATGATCTCACAGTTCGTGGTTTCAAGGCCCACATCAGGCTCTGCACTGATGGTGTGGAGCCTGCTTAGGATCCTGTCTCTCATTCTCTCTGCCCTTCCCCCACTTGTGCGCGCGCGCACACACACACACACACACTCTCTCTCTCTCCTTCAAAATAAATAAATAAACATAATTTTTTTAAAAAAGACCAAGAGATGAAAAGTAGCAGAGAAAACAGAAAGAATATTAAAGGTTTGGTCCAGAAAGTTAACATCAAAATAATAGGGGTTCCAGAGAAGAAGAATAGAAAAAAACAAAGGGGAGAATTAAAGAAACAATTCAGGAAACTTTCTGAGAATTGAAAAATAGAAGTAATTTTCTATTTTGAAAGGGCTGTCAGCCTCCCAGTACAATGGATGAAAACAGAAACACAAATTAGGGCATATCACAATGTAATTTTCTGAGCACTATGTATAAAGAAAGGATACTAAATGTGTCCAGAGGAAAAATAGAACAGTTCCCATACAAAAGATCAAGAGTCAGGGGCACTTGGGTGTCTCAGTTGGTTAAGCATCCGACTTTAGCTCAGGTCACGATCTCACAGCTTGTAAGTTCGAACCCATGCGGGGCTCTGTGCTCTGTCCTTCCCCCGCTTGCACTCGGTCTCTCTCTCTCTCCCTCTCAAAAATAAACATTAAAAAAATTTTTTAAACAATCATAAGGGCTTTTAAATATTCAAGGCAATATTTTTTTAATTTAAATTTTAGTTAACCTACAGTGCAATATTGGTTTCAGGAGTAGAATTCAGTGATACATCACTTACACATAAGACCCAGTGCTCATCACAGTGCCCTCCTAAGTACACATCACCCATCCAGCCCATCCCCCATGCACATCCCTCCATCAACCCATAGCTTTTTCTCTGTCATTAAGAGTCTCTTGTGGTTTGTTTCTCTCTCTTCTCTTTCCCCACCTCTTTCCATACATTCATCTGTTTTGTTTCTTAAATTCTACATATGAATAAAATCATACAGTATTTTTCTTTCTCAGATTGATTCATTTCCCTTAGCATGATACATTCTACTTCCATCCACATCATTGCAAATGGCAAGATTTCATTCTTTTTGGTGGCTGAGTAATATTCCATTGTGTGTGTGTGTGTGTGTGTGTGTGTGTGTGTGTGTGTGTGTGTATACACACACACACACACACACAGACCACTTCTTATTTATCCATTCATCAGTCGATGGGCATTTGGGCTCTCTCCATAGTTTGGCTATTATTGATAATACTGTTATAAACATTGAGGTGCATCCCAGACAGAATTGGGATGAGCCTTAATATGCTTCCTAAAGAGTAACTTTATGAAATGTGTACCCTTCCTAATATGACTAATGCCCTTATAATAAAAGGGAAATTTGAACACATGTAGATATACATAATATGTAAAAGGACACACCAAGGATTGCTCACATGCACCAGAAGTAAGAAGAGAGGCATGGAATAGATTCTCCCTCATAGACCGCACAAAGAGTCACCCTAAAAACATATTGATTTTGTACTTCTAGCCTGCAGAACTGTGAAAGAATAAATTTCTGTTTTTTAAGGCACCAAATTTGTGGAGCTTTATTACAGCATCCCTAGGAAACTAATACAAGTGGTGGGAAGAGATTTAAGGAAGATAGGTGTTTAGTCAATTTAGAAAACAGTGCAGATATAGGCAGATCAGAGAACTCTGGGGGAATGGCAAGAGGAGATAAAATTGACAGAATATCTGATATGTTTTTAATGTATTGAGAGTAAAGTAGACAACTAGAGAGGACATGGGGCAGAGAGAGAGCAAAGCAAGTGGGAATAAAAGACAAACAACAATTCAGGAGAAACAAAATATGTGCATCAAGGGAAAGAAATCATATTCTACTTTATGGCTCAGGTGTGAATAGGATTTTCACAGTAATCATAATATAAATATTGAATACTGAACTAATGAAAATAACTTCACAGAGAGATCAATGACAAAAAGGAAGTATGTATGTGCTAAGGGTAATGGTAGTGAAAGCAGTTGGTATAGATAATGTCAAAATTAATAAACATCAAGAAATAGAACTATAAACATGTTATCAAAAATATGAACATTATCAAAACAAAGCCAAAGCTAAAAAAACTCTGTTTTAGGAAAAGGTACACTAAACTATGCCTATTAGAATTATATGAAAAAAAGTTCATATAACAATTAGCAACAGATAAGTATTAAGATTAAATTCTATAGAAAATGACAAGATGAAAAAGAATAAAAAACAGAATAACATCTCAACAAACAATGAAAAGATGTCAGAAGAGATGTACACAGAATAGATAAAAAAATAATCTTCTATTTCATAGTAAAAAATATTAATAAAATTATGTAAGACACAAGAACCAACATAAATTAGAACTATAAGAATTCAAAAATGAGGTCACAGAACCTAGAAAAAAGTTAAAAAATTAAACTTCAGAAATGAAAGTCAAACTAGTAGAGGAATAGGAAGAAAGGAGGAAAGTTTTATAAATCAAAAAGAAATAAGGACAAACTTAATTGAAAAAAAAAGTGACATACATTGATAACAGACAGTCTTATATACAGATAATAAGAGTCTCTAAAGAAGAAAACCAAAATGAGGAAGCACAGCACATACTAAAAACTGTACCTCAGAAAGTTAGCTGAAATAAAATTGAAATTATATATGACATATCATACAGCAAATGTGAAAATACTGACCTACAATGGCTAACACAAAGATATAATCTAGTAACATCACTGGCTTTAAAGCAATAGAAAAAAATCTTTTGGTCACATGATTTATAAGGGAAATAAAATTAGATTTGATTTTAACATGGCGATTACTTACACTGGGAGAAAATGCATAATATTTAAGATACTCAAGAAAAGGAAAAGTGAGCCAAATATTTTACATCTTGCAAAATGGACTTTTAAGTATAAAGGTCATAGACACCTCTTATCAAAATGCAAAACTATATTAGTCTTATGAAACCTCCCCTGAGGAACCCAGTCGGGAAACAGCCTCAGACAACCAAAATATACAGAAAAGCATCAACATAAGACCTGAGAGTGAGCATTAAATACATAATAACTAGTACAACTAAGCCTAAATGAACATGAAACAAAAGAGAGAACGCTAAGAAGTGGCTATATGCTCAGAGAATGTAGATGTCGTATAACTATAAAAATGTGGGTTAAAAATATTAAAAATGAATCAGTAATTTCATTGGCAGTATTAGCATTGGTATTTTGAGACTGCTGTATGTATGTTATAGATTAAAGTAAATGAGTAATTACAGGATATTCTAATTATATTATCTTCCTTGGTCCTTGAGAATCAGGATTCTTAGTGTAGAAGAAAGTGGGATACAGATCTAATACAGAAGAGTCAATAAATAGCCATGTAGTTCTGATTCTGATTTGGAAGTATCAGTAGGAACTCATAAATATTTTATCTTTAAAATATTATGCATTAATATACTTCTAGTTCTGTCCACTAAAGAGGCTTAGAAAGAATGGCCAGCCTAGGAGCAAAGGCATTCCTTGACTCCAGGTTGTAGACTTGAAATACCATTTCCCACTAAAGGATTCTTAGATAAGAAAATGTAAAAGATGAATATGTAAAACCTTTATCATACCAAATAGTAAAAAAGTTATCAGAAATTAATAAGTTCATATGAAAGCAGTCACAAATTCACTTTCAGGAAATTCATGCTAGCCAAAAATGGGACTATTTGAACTTTTAAAAAACTAATAATTGTAATGAATTGATCTATCAAATATATTTAAGTCTATGGATTCGTTATTATGTTAAGAAATAAAAGTAATTGATCCTCTTTGGAGAATGATATGAAGGCAATTCATTGTCTTGAAAACTGGTAAATAAAGAGAAAGAATCAAATATATACTGCCTTTCCCATCTAACTATATAACTGGGTAACAAAATAGTAGGTGAGGATAAATATAAAGAGTATCTCAACAATAGTAAAAAGAAGGAATAGACATAGAATAATATCATTACATTAATTAATTAATGTGTCTATGCTTTCAGCATCAACAGCTGCTTATATCTAAAAAAGAGACTGAAAGAGGCATTACTGCTTCCTGATGAAAGAACACAATAATACAGTTATGTCAAAGGAATCAAACAGAAGTCTGATTCAGCCCCTGGATCCATCTGCCAATTCATGGGAAATTCTATAGGTCCAACATTCAGATTCTTCAAGAAATAAATTGTAAGGAAGAGAAACGATGCAGGAAACATCTGTAATTTAATAGGAAACTTAAAGACATCTCAAATTTAAGCAAGACTAAATTATAGTGTCTAGGAATTGAGTGACACAATGAGCAATAAAACCAGAAAGAACCCCCTTCCCCGCCAAAATAATTACTATGAAAAACAGGGTAACTGATATCTTGGGGAGGAGAGACGGGACTGTAATTAGAAAAGGATACAAAGAGTCACATGTGGGGATTGGACAAAATCTATTTCCTGACCTTAGTAGTAGTTACCAGGACTTTTAATGACCCACTAAGCTATACAGTTGTTTTGTGTGGTTTTCTAAATTTCTTTTTTAACTTTTACAGTAAAAATCTTCCAAATGCTTGAATTAAAAAGTATATAGAGAACAATAATTTCCTAGAATAATAAAGAAGATAGATGTAACCTACCAGCTATTAACAGTAATTATATAATACTGTGATTGTATGTACTATAAATAAATAGAACAAGACACATGACAGCCAAGAGACATACAAACAGATACACACGTATATAAATGCATATGGAAACTGTTAATACAGAGGTAGCATTCAGAATCAGAGAAGAAAATATGAACAATTCAATATATGGTGCTGAAATAATTGGTTTTCCATATGAAAAATTAAACTCCAAATTGTACTGAAAAATTCTAAGAACCATAAACACAATAAATTCCAAGTGGATAAATATCTCAATATAATTTTTAAAAAGAAGTTTAGCATACTTTGAGAAAAAAATCAGAGAATGTTAACAAAAGATTTCTGTATGATGGGAATAGTAAAATTTTCTTAAACACTCCACCCAAGAAATAAAATTGATAAAATTTGGCTATATCAAAGTTAAATACTTTCCTTAGACAAAAAAGTAAATAAAATAAAAATAACAAAATAATAAAGCAACAAAATAAACCTATAAATAAACTTTAATAATACGCTACAGACGGGTATGGGACGAGACATATACAATATGTAAAAGCTCAGTATCCATAATATGAAATGACCAAGTATAAAGCAATATTACTTTAAATAGAAAAAAAGAGCAAAGGCTATGAAGGGGCAATTTACAGAAGAATTCACAGTAGCAAGCAAGTATATGAAAAGATACTCATCAGCACTACTAATCTGTAAGATTATATCTACATAACATTCCTTATTTGCCAGATTGGGAAAAACAAAATTTTGACAATATATGTCTTGGCCTGGATGTGTTAAAAGAAATTGTATAGAAAAATAAGTTAGAACTGTCGTTTTATGGAGAAACTGGACAATTATCTAGCAATGTCTAGCAAAAATTGATAATATCCGTATCCTCTAACTCAGTTATTTCTCTTCAAACCATTTTCTCTAAAGAAACCTAATACACATGGGTGTATGTAAAAAGAATATAAGAATAAGTAAATCATTTTTAAAAAAGTAAAAAACTGAGGGGTGCCTGAGTGGCTCAGTTGGTTAAGTGTCTGGCTCTTGATCTCAGTTCAGGTCATGATCTCACAGTTCATTAGATCAAACCTTCTATCAGTCTCTGCACTGAAAGTGTGGAGCCTGCTTGGGATTCTCTCTCTTCCTCTCTCTGCTTCTCTCTCTCTCTCTCATAATAAATAAATAAACTGAAAAACAGAACTGAAAAAAGAGAATTAAATATTGAAAGTTGTGCATAAGGATTAAATTTTTTAACAAATTAATATTCTTTTACCCATGTAGTATAATGTATACATCTGGAAAATGATGACACTAAATTTACATGTATCTTGGATGATATCAAATATTATAGTACATAATATATATCAAATATATAACTGCCAAAGGAAACCTACAAACTCTTACATATAACACTATATCATTTATGTACATTTTATTTATTTATTTATTTATTTATTTATTTATTTATTTATTTTTAATGTTTTTTTTATTTATTTCTAGGAGAGAGAGAGAGACAGTGTGAGCAGGGGAGGGTCAGAGAGAGAGGGAGTCACAGACTGAAACAGGCTCCAGGCTCTGAGCTGGCAGTCAGCACAGAGCCTGACGCGGGGCTCGAACCCACGAACCGCGAGATCATGACCTAAGCGAAAGTCGGACGCTTAACCGACTAAGCCACCCAGGTGCCCCTCATTTATGTACATTTTAATACACACAGAACAATCAGAACACAAAGTAGCAGACATAATTCAATATGGTAAAAAGAAGACCATGGAGTTGGGGAGGAATACAAAAGGAAGTTCACCAGTATCTATACTTGCTTAGAAAAAAACAAATGCTCTGAAGCAAGCAAGGGTTACACAAGAGTAAGTAAAATTTGTTGGTGTACCATTTGTTATTTTCCTTGTATTTTATTCTACTTAATAAAGAATAGGAAAACATTTGATAAATCAAAGTGTTAATGCAATTTCAATATATTAACTTTCATTGATATATAGGCTTTGATTAATTTTTCATATGGAAGAAAAGTAACATAATCCTTTCATTTTTTAAAGTTCAGTCATTAATTCCACATGCCCATTAGTTCTCAAAAAGACATTTCATATGCTCCACTTAAAATCATCTTTCTGAAGAAGACACAAAGAAATGGAAAAACATTCCATGTTCATGGGTCGGAAGAATAAATATAGTTAAAATGTCATTACTGCCCAAAGCAATCTACACATTCAATGCAATCCCAATAAAAATTGCACCAGCATTCTTCTCAAAGCTAGAACAAACTATCCTAAATTTTGTGTGGAACCACAAAAGACTCCAAATAACCAAAGTAATACTGAAGAAGAAAACCAAAATGGGAGGCATCACCATCCCAGACTTTAGCCTCTACTACAAAGCTGTCATCATCAAGACAGTATGGTACTGGCACAAAAACAGACACATAGACCAATGGAATAGAATAGAGAACTCAGAATTGGACCCACAAATGTATGGCCAACTAATCTTTGACAAAGCAGGAAAGAGTATCCAGTGGAAAAAAGACAGCCTCTTTAACAGATGGTGCTGGGAGGACTGGACAGCAACATACAAAAGAATGAAACTAGATCATTTTCTCACACCATACACAAAAACAAACTCAAAATGAATAAAGGACCTGAATGTGAGATAGAAGACCATCAAAACCCTAGAGAAAAGTCAGGAAACAACCTCCTTGACCTCAACCGCAGCAATTTCTTACTTGACAGATCCCAAAGGCAAGGGAATCAAGAGCAAAAATAAACTATTGGAACCTAATCAAGATAAAAAGCTTCTGCACGACAAAGAACAATCAATAAAACTAACAGGCAACAGACAGAATGGGAAAAGATAGTCGCAAATAACATATCAGATAAAGGGCTAGATCCAAAATCTATAAGGAACTCACCAAACTCCACACTTGAAAAACAAACAATCCAGTGAAGAAATGGGCAGAAGATATGAACAGACACTTCTCCAAAGAGGACAGCAAGATGGCCAACAGACACGTGAAACAATGCTCAGTGTCACTCATTATCAGGGAAATACAAATCAAAACCACACTGAGATACCACCTCATGCCAGTCAGTGGCTAAAATGAACAAATCAGGAGACTCTAGATGCTGGCAAGGATGTGGAGAAATGGGCACCCTCCTACACTGTTGGTGGGAATGTAAACTGGTGCAGCCCCTTGGAAAACAGTGTGAAGGTTCCTGAAAAAATTAACCGTAGAACTCCCTTATGACCTAGCAATAGCACTGCTAGGAATTTACCCAAGGGATACAGGAATGCTGATGCATAGGGGCACATGAACCCCAATGTTCATAGCAGCACTGTCAACAATAGCCAAAACATGGAAAGAACCGAACTGTCCATCAAAGGACGAATGGATCAAGAAGATGTGGTTTTTCTATACAATGGAATACTACATGGCAATGAGAAAGAATGAAATCTGGCCATGTGTAGCAACATGGATGGACCTTGAGAGTATTATGCTGAGCAAAATAAGTCAGGCAGAGAAGGACAAATACCATATGTTTGCACATAACAGGTGGATTCGGAGGAACTTAATGGAGGACCATGGGGGAGGAGAAGGGGAAAAATAGTTGAGGAGAGGGAGGAAGGCAAACCATGAGAGACTCTTGAATGCTGAGAACAAACTGAGGGCTGATGGGGGTGGGGGAGAAGGGAAGAGGGTGATGGGCACAGAGGAGTGCACTTGTTGGGATGAGCACTGGGTGTTATATGGAAACCAACCTGACAATAACTATTTTAAAAAATAAATAAAACCATCTTTCTAAGAGAACTTATAGCTATCGTTTCAATAAATATGTAGTTCTCAAATGTATGCCAGTGAGAGGGGTTCAAAAGAATGTGAGGAGTGGTGATGAATTTGCTATTTCATGCCAACTATCTTACTGAGAACAGCAGTCTGAAGGTTTCAAAGGTCTAACAACAACAACAACAACAACAAACAACAACAACAACAAAAAGTGAAGAAGTTCCAGGTCAGAATTCAAGGGGGAATGATGCCACAAAGGCAAACAGTGGCATAGGGAGTATCTCTTTCATTAGTGACATTGGTTAACTCCTGAAAGAACAGCTAAACACTACAAGATTAAGAGAAGCTTTTGGGAATTTTACAGGAGAATAGAACGTCAGACCTAACAGTCTGGAGTAGCCTTGGTAAAACTCTCTCATTTTGGTTTGGGTTCCCAAAGAACTGCACCCGAGAGGTAAGGATGAATCATAAGCACACAGCCATTCACAGAGATAGAAGTTCAACTACAAATTATCTCAATCTTAAAATCAATTTTAGGTGATCCTTAACAAATTCGGAAGTCCGATCAGTCTGGGTTTTAAATAATTTTTATAAAAAATATAAATAGAATGTCTTGTCCATAATCAAAAATTAGAAGGATCAAAACAACACAGATTTTTTAAAAATCACTTAAAATACAATAAAAACAGGCAAGGTAACCAAGGTACTGATTATTAGAAACAGAGTTTAAAATACCCTCTGCGCATTCTGATTCCGGTATTGGATGATTAGCTCCAACTGGATCAATGCTCCAGCCAGAAAGTGATTATGAACACTGAACAAAAGAAAAATAGTAGGTATCTAAAAGCACCAAAGAGCAAACAAAAAGTAGGCAGACACTACAAGGAAAGACACTTGAAATAAGGAAGAACACTAGGTAAGTTTTCTGATTTTACAGCTTTTAGTCTTAAGGCAAATCCTAACTGTGACATGGAGGACCGCTAAAATTCTGATATATACATTTTAAATGTTTTTTTAAATTTATTTATTTTGAGAGAGAGACCGAGCGAGTGAGCCAGGGAGGGGCAGCGAGAGAGAGAGAAAGAAAATCCTAAGCAGACTCTGAACTGATAGCAGGGCTCGATGTGGGGCTTGATCCCACAAACTGTGAAATCAATGACCTGAGCCAAAATCAAGAGTCGGCCACTTAACCAACAGAGCCACCCATGTGCCCCTAAAATCCTGATATATAACCTGCAGCTTCCTGGCTTACTAGATGAAAGAATTTGGGGTGACTTAGCCACCCCAAAGGGAGGAGAGAAATCTCAGAAAGAAGAAATCAAGAAAAAAAAAATAGATATAATATCTGAATATAGATGCTGCTCAAGTCTCTGGGTGCCCCTGAACCAAATAAATGCAGAGCAGACTCCAAAGGCTGTGTAAGAAAAAAGAAAATGAACTGATACGCTAGCTACTGTCCACAGCTAGGAGGCAGTTTTCCAACTTAACTACCTTGTTAAATAAAGTCAATAATCTTCAAGGTAAACAACAGAATCAAGAGAAACTACAACATATCAGTCATGATATCCAGACTACTATAAGGAAATGGGAAAATGTGAGACCCATTCTCAATAGAAGAGTTTAAAAAAGGACAACCATGAGATGATGAAATGTTGGAATTAATTTTAAATGATTTTAAATTACCAATTATAACTATGCTTTATAATGTAAAGAAAAAACATGCTTATAATTAATAAAAAGACTTTAAAATCTCAGCAGAAAAACAGAAGGTATAAAAAAATCAAATAGAAAATCTAGACTCACAGAATACAAAGTTTGAAAGTTTACTGATAGGTTTAATGGCATATTTTGTGGGAAATGACCCAAGGAAGAGTCTATTAACTTCAAGATAGATCAATAGAGATTCTATAATCTGAAGAACATAAACCAGAAGAAAACCCAGAAGAAAAAAATTAAAAAGGTATAAGAGGATAAAGAAAAAACAAAACAAAAAAATATTTGAAGAAAAAAGGCTAGAAGTTTCTCAAACTCAGTGACAAACAAATTTATTGATTCAACATGCTCATCAAACTTCTTGAAGAAAAGTACAAAGAAAAACACACCTAGACAAAACACAATCACACCATCTAAAATAAAAAATGTGAGAGAAAAAAATCTGTAAGAGTCAGATAAAAATGATATATTGCACACATGGGAACAATCATTTATATGACTGCTGAATTCTCATCAGAAATAATGGCCACAGAAGATGGCAAAACCACATATTTAAAGTACTTTTAAAAAGCCTGTCAACTTAGTCTTATATCTAGCAAATATAACTTACAAGAATGAAAGCAAAACAGACATTTTCAGATGGAAAGACAATAACAAAACCAGGGGCTTTTTTTTTTTTTTTTGCCTGCACACAAAAAATTCTAAAAGATAATGTACAGGCTGAATGAATTTTCCAGGAAGAGAAAAAAATGCCAGCTAGTATCAGATGTTAATTAATGAATGGTGTCAGTGTAATTTCTCAGGAAACCATTAAAAAATAGCCAAAGAAAGTTTAATTTCCAAACCAGCAGAGAGAAATAAAAGAAACAATAAAAACATTTAACTAATCAAAAAGATGAAAGAACAGAGAAAAGAATATTGAACAGTATGGACAATATCAAACATATAGTAAATCAAATAATTTTAAAAATTAAGTCAGTAATTATATTAAATGTCAACAGGATGTCCAATCCTATTAAAAAAAACACACACACACAAACTGGGATGCCTGGGTGGCTCATTTAGTTAAGCTTCCAGCTTTGGCTCAGGTCATGATCTCACAGCTCATGAATTTGAGCCTTGGGTTGGGCTCTGACAGCTCAGAAACTGGAGCTTGCTTCAGATTCTGTGTCTCCTCCTCTCTCTGCCCTTCCCCCCATCCCCCATTCACCCCCCTCTCTCAAATATAAACAAACATTTAAAAAATTTTTAATACTAAAAAAATACAATTGGAGGGATGCCTGAGTGTCTGAGTTTGTTAAGCAACCAACTCCTGATTTCAGCTCAGGTCATGATCTCAGTTTGTGAGATTGAGCCCCACATCAGGCTCTGCACTGAGAGTCTGGAGGCTGCTTGATATTTTCTCTCTCCCTCTCTCTCTGCTCTTCTCTCCTAACTCCCCCCCCAAATAAACAAACAAACATATATAAATAAATAGATTTAAAGTGGAAAATTTTAATAAATTTCTTCCAAATTTGTTGAGCAAGTGTACAAGAAATTCAACTGTACCAAACAAGAACATATATTTTTTTCAAGCACACAGCAATATTTATAAAAATTGAACAACAAATCTCAAAGTATTTAAGTAATATGGAATGTGTTCTCTGACCACAGGTCACTGAACTAGAAAGCAAAAACAAAAATATAACTGGAAAATACCAATATGTTTGAAAATTAACAAATGTGCATCCAAATAACCAATGGGTCAAGGAAGAACTCACAGTGACAAACAGAAATAGGTTTTACTGAGTCATAATAAAGGCATTGCATATAAAATTTGTAGGATGTAGCTCCCAGGGAATCTATGTTGGTAAAGGCATACATTAGAAAAGAAGCAGAAAAATCAATGAACTATGCAACTATCTTAGAATAATAAACCCAAAGAGAAAAGAGAAAAAAATCTAGAGTCCTACAACTAAGAAGTGTTGAACACTGTGGTGAGGGAAGAAAATATAATTTTCATCTCTGTATTTCACCAACTGTTAGAGATATTTAATAGATAGGATATCTATTAAAAATAGATAACCTATTTTTAAAGATACTATTTCCAATAGCATCAAAAAGTACATAGTACCTGGAAGTAAAATAAAGATCTCTACATAGGCAAGTGTAACACACTACTGAAAAGAAATTAAAGACTCATAAATTGAAGATATGATAGATTTATAGACAAAAAGACATTTGTCTTCTCCAAACTAATCTATTAATCTTCTAAAATCTCAATCCAAAAATTAACGGCTGTATGTTAGGGACAGTGTGGCGGAAGGAGGTGGGTGTGAGGAGGAAAGGAAGAGAGAGAAAGAGAGGAGATTAAAACTTGATATTTGACAATGTCAAGTGGATTCCAGAATTTATGTATAAATGTTGTTAACCTTAAAAATAAAATAGTCAGGGGCTTCTTGGTGGCTCAGTCAGATAAGCATCTGACTCTTGACTTTGGCTCAGGTCATGATCCCAGAGTCATGAGATCAAGCCCTGAGTCAGCCTCTATGCTGAGTATTAAGGCTGCTTAAGATCCACCCCTCCCCCCACTTCAATTTTTCTCTCTCTCTGCCTTTGCCTCTCTCCCCTGCTCACATACTCTCTAAAAAAATATATAACTCTTTAAAATAATAATAATAATAAGGTTATTTTTCTAATAAAAATGGGTTCATTCAGAAATAGCAGAGAATTGCAATTCTGGACATGCAGGCTATGACAAAACCATGGACAAGTCCAAGAAACAAAGGAGAGGAACTTTTTTTTTTTTTTTATGGAAAAGAAGAAAGAAGTTTGGAGGGTTTGTTTTGAATAAAACTCCACTGAGAAAAGCAACAGTTCAGAGTGATAATGGTTTCTCACTGTTTGAGTTGCAAGGGTAGACAATTTCCTGTAGGAGATGCAATGTACATCTTTTTCTGTTGGGACCTGTAAGTAATGATTGTTTCCTATTGACAATTCCTCTGCTGGAGTCTATAACTTACAGTTCTTCCTATAGTTGACATTGAATGATTAGCTCCCCCTTTGGGAGCCCCTTTCTGGTCTTCTGACTCCATTTTAAGGAGGGCTTCCTCTTCATTAATTTTCACAATGTAATGGGCCAAGGACTGAGAGTAGCCAAAACATTCTTGAAGAAGATCAAAATGAGAGGATTTGTTTACTGGATTTTAAGACTTATTACTAAGCAACACTAATTTAGACAATATAGCACTGACTCAAGGAAAGACAGATCAATACAACAAATCAATTAAATGAATATTCCAAAAGCAGATACACACATATATAAATACTTGATTTACAACAAAGGTTTTTATCTTTGTTGTATATACAATTGTATATACATATGGAGAAAATTTGTTTCTGACCCTTATGTTGAGCATAAAGGAAACAAACAAAAAGAATTTCAAGTAAATTGTATATTTAATGTAAAAGGCAACAATATAGCTCCTAGATAATAAGAGAATATCATTGTGACTTTAAAGTAACGAAGAACTTCTTTAAAAAAAAACACAAAAAGCATGAACCATAATGAAAAGGGGTGATAAAATTGGATTACATTAAAATTTAAAACTTCTGTCCATGAAAAGATACCATTATTGGAGTAAAAAGGCAAACTCAAAGCAGACAATATGAACATGTAAATCACATAGAGGGCTCATATCCAGAATATATAAAGAACTCCTACAGGTCAACCTCTCAAGACAAACCACCATACAAAAATTGCTAAAGAGATTTGGACCAACATTTCACAAGACTATCCAATTGGCTTATAAATTTATTAGTTGCCAGGGAGATGCAAATTAAAAACACAATAAAATGCAACTACACACTCATTTGGAAATGAATAAACACACTCATTGGAATGTGTAAAATTAAAAGGTTGCAAAGATATGGAAAAAACGCATTCTTATATATATTGCTGATGGGAGTACAAGTTGGTACAGCTTCTTTGAAGATAATTTGTCATCATATACTAAAGTTGAGGGATATGCATAACCTATGACTGGGGAAATCCATTCCTAAATAAATACCCAGTGTTATGCTAGTAAATGCTTAATATCTAGCTCTCTGATGGGGGATGGAATTTCTTAATTGTAGAATTTGATGATTCCTATGGAGTAAACACTTTTACTGTGGCTGACTCTAAGCTACTAATAAAATGCTACTGAACTCAGATTTTGGCTCCTGTGAGTCAATGGGAGTGAGTCAACTTCAATACACAGCTGTAAATACACAATAGAAATGTATCCACATGTCCAACCAGAAACAGTAAGAATGTTCACTAGAGTATTAGTAGCATTAGCCAAAAACTAAATGCAATTTAAATATTCAATATATTGAATCAATTGAAATATAATAATACAGTGAACTATTATACAGCATTGAAAATGAATAAACAATGTTTCCAAGGAGTAACTCTGATGTCTACTAAAAATAAAATATTGAAAGTAAAAAGACTGAAAATAATAAATGCAGAATGGTCTCATTTATTTTTTTTTAATGTTTTATTTATTTCTAGGAGAGAGAGACAGCGTGAGCAGGGGAGGGTCAGAGAGGGAGTCACAGACTGAAACAGGCTCCAGGCTCTGAGCTGGCAGTCAGCCCAGAGCCCGATGCGGGGCTCGAACCCACGAACCGAGAGATCATGACCTAAGCGAAAGTCGGATGCTTAACCGACTAAGCCACCCAGGCGCCTCATGGTCTCATTTATTTTTAAAAGTTCACAAAACTTGTAAATTTAAACTATAGTATTTACTGCATATTTAGGGGATAAAATAAAGTAAAGCACCGATATGTGTTTTAAATATTTTAAATGTTTATTTATTTATTTTGAGAGAGAGCAAGCGATAGAGTGGAAGCCAGGGAAGAGCAGAGAGAGAGACAGGGAGAGAGAAAGAATCCTAAGCAGGCTCCGTGCCATCAGCACAGAGCCCAGAGCAGAACCTGACACTGAACCCAATGCTGGGCTCGAATTCATGAACCGTGAGATCGTGACTTGAGCCAAAATCAAGAGTCAAACACTTAACGAACTGAGCCATCCAGGTGCCCCTAAAACAATTTTTATGCAAGTCAGGATAGCAGTCACTTCTGGGAGAGGGGAAATGGTGGTCACCAGGAGAAGGCAAGGTGGAAATCTCTGCAACACTAACAGTGTTCCCTCTTGCTCTAGGTGTTCATTTTCTCATAATCATGAATTCTACATTAACATTATGTACCTTCTTGGGTGTTGCTATACTTTATGATGTTTTTTAATTTTTTTAAATAAGCAGGAGTCTGATAGTGGTATCTATGATTAAAAACTTTTCCTTTCTTTACAAAAAAGGAACAGACACTGCATGTTGTGTCCTGTTCCTGTCCCTTTCTTTCTTCCTTAAATATAAGAAGCGATGGCTCCAACTGCTACAGCCATATTGCTACCATGAGAGAAAGGCCAAGAGATTGGCAAAGAAATTAGCCCTGACTTGTTGAGCTGCTGAACCAACATGCATAATTGCCTGCCTGTGATAAAAATAAACCATCATTTTCTTAAGGAGAGAAAGAAAACAATGGGAACGAGGTGGTGTGATAGAATGTAGTTCCTTTTGACAATATGTATAAATTTTTAAATATGTCAGTTTTTCTCACAAGAGAAACACAAGGGTAATAATATCTGACCTATATGGCCGTCATAAGGATTAAATAATAAGAAATGTAAGGAAAATACATAGCATAGTCCCTAACATATAATAGGAACCCAAAAAGTTAATTTGTATTACTCTAAAACACTTATGTTGAAGACAGAGGCCTTCAATATCAGTCATTGACACATAAAATGTTTTGTATATTTCTGGGGTTTTTTTTTTTTGGTTTAGTTTTGTTTTTGTTTTGGTATCTTTGTTTTTAAACATTTATTTATTTTTGAAAGACAGAGAGACAGAACATGAGCAGGGGAGGGGCAGAGAGAGACATAGACACAGAATCTGAAGCAGGCTCCAAGCTGTCAGCACATAGCTTGACGCAGGGCTTGAACTCACAAATCATGAGATCATGACCTGAGCTGAAGTTGGCCGCTTAACTGACTGAGCCACCCAGATGCCCCTTGTTTTGGTATCTTTAATGTTGGTAACTGTGCATGTGAGAGAGAGAAAGAGAGAGAGAAAGGTGAATACATTTAAATTTTATGTCATGTACTTCATATCAGTAGCTAGGTTCTATGAGTCTTATTCTGTGCTATATTGTGATAAAGTCAAACATTAAACAGAAATATACACCACAGATTTCTTCATAAATTTCCAAATAAGGAATTTCCTATTTGTCTTCCCCTACGCAATCTGTTATAACACAGATGGAGACACATAGAGCTGATCTATTTTGTATCAGTTTTTCATATCTTTTCTTTTAAAAGTTCTCTTGAATTTAGATATTCTCACTTAAAAGTTTTGGAGGAATTTCACCTAACTCAAAGCTAGATGCTACTGATCAAGTAAAGAGAATTGCTTGAATTTCCCTTTTTAAAAAATATTCTTTTAATGTTTTATTTATTTCTGACAGAGTGAGAGAAAGAGAGAGAGACAGTGTGAGCAGGGGAGGGTCAGAGAGAGAGGGAAACACAGAATCCGAAGACAGGCTCCAGGCTCTGAGCTAGCTGTCAGCACATAGCCCAGTGTGGGGCTTGAACCCACGAACTGTGAGATCATGACCTGAGCTGAAGTTGGACACCCAACTGACTGAGCCACCCAGGCACCCCAAGAATTGCTTAAATTTCTTATCAGCTGGGTTCTGTAGACCTAAAGGAAAAGCATGATTTTCCTGAATGGTCTGGGCATTTTCTGGTTGCCTAAGTAAGAATTACCTTTCTGTTTTCGACTCTTCTATTTCCTATCCATGTCAACTTCCTCAAAGAATTGGGGCTGACAATAGCTAAAGGAAGGAATGGAAACTCACCCTCACTTGTGTGTCACTGTCTCCTGAGCAGAGTGAGAAGTAACCGTAATGACAGATGTTCAAGTGGAAGTTCAGTGCAGTTGTAGTGAACAAAGACTCAACAGAACAAAATCATCATTCCCCCTATCAGTCTTTGATATTCCCCACTATACCATATTGATGAATGCTGGACAACTCCCAAATTTGCCCTACAACCCTCACTGCCCTTTCAGTTTCTGGTGGTATTGTGGAGCTCTTCAGGGGGTCTCCTGTCAGGCTGACACTTTTCCTGAATCTATGTTCATGCATATGACAGTACAATAGACACTATTAAATAGCCCAGATGACATATCAGAGAGACATTTTTAAAAGGATTGTTAAAGATATGAGATCTTATTATATACATAAGAAGAAAGAATCCATTGATCCACAGGACAGAAGTGCTGCAGGAAGCCAACTAACCATGAATGCATTCTAACATTTAAAACTCAAAAGCTAATCCCATGCAAAATATTAAAAATGAGACAATATGATGGCAAAATTTGAGTAAGCCTGCTTCCATAGACAATAGCAGATGTGTGTGAGAGATTACACAGTATAGGGGGTAAATACACACATGCACACACACACCTCTCCCATGCCCCTCTACTTTCCACAGATTAGATTCTGAAAAGCTATTCATTAATAAATCCCATGTTTGTTAAGTCCAAAGTAACAACACTATGCGAGAGACTTTTAGAAATATAAGCCATTAGATTTGGTACTTTATTGTGAGGTATGATTGCATTGCAATGGTGAAAAGACCCTAGGTATATGAACTTCTATTACACCACCACACCGCACAGAGATGGGGGCTGGAATTTGTCTACTTAGTCCTATGGAACTTGATTTTCAGTTTTCTGACCCACTACTTACCCTTCATACCATTCAAATACCATACATTCCTACAGGGCTAGGATGGTCTGTCCTACTGTTAGTCCCCATGGCCAAGAGACAAATAACCTTGCTCTTGACAGAGCAAAACAACCATTTAAAGTTGTTTAGTCTAGAGGTGCCCAGGTGGCTCAGTCAGTTGAGTGTTCAACTCCTGATTTTGGCTTAGATCATGATCTCAGGGTCATGAGATTGAACCCTATGCTTCACAATGAGCATGGAATTCTCTCTTTCTCCCTCTGTCCCTCTCCCCTGTTCACCCTCTCTCTTTCTCTCTCTCTCAAAATTAATTAACAATAATAGATAACATTTTTAAAATAATAAAATAAAAAATGGTTTTTAGTCTAAGAGGGAGTCATGAAATATAGCCAACCATGTAACTAAATGCAGTCTGTTAAAAACAGAACAAATGAGCATTCACTAAGGACCTCACCTAAGCAAAGCCTTAAGTGATAGATGAGGTTAAACAATCTTGGAGAATGAATTTCAAGAAAATACATACTTTTGAAAAAAAATTTATTTGTCACAAATTTTGAAGCTCAATATAAAAAATATTTTTGCATTTTTGCTGTTTCTTTTAGTTTAGCTTAAAACAAAAAAATAATATACATAGTCACATGATATTCACATGAGGTTTTAAAAAGTATCAAACAGTATTGATGGTATAATTGTAATTTGTCAAAATATTTAAGTGATATACAAATAGTATATTCTGCAAGGATACAAAAACAAAAAACAAAAAACAACCTGTTGGAAGTAGTACTCTAATAGTGACCATTAAACAGGATTTAATTGCTAAACAAGACTCGCAGGACTCAGAATGACAATGCTTAAAAATTTAACGTTGTTTTTTTTTTGTTTTTGTTTTTGTTTTGCAGGAGAAGGATACAATATATGCTCCACATCACATGTCATCAGGGAAATGCAAATTAAAACAATGAGATACCACTATAAATCTATTAGAATAGCCAAAATCTGGGACACTGACAACACCAAATGCTGACAAGGATGTAGAACCAGAGAAACTCTCATTCATTGCTGGTGGGAAAGCAAAATGGCACAGCCACTTTGGAGGAAAGCTTGGTTGTTTCTTATAAAACTAAACAAACTCTTACCATACAATCTAGCCATCACACTCATTGGTATTTACCTAAATGAGTTAACTTACATCCACACAAAAATCTGCACATGGATGTTTATAGCAATTTGGTTCCTAATTGCTGAAACTTGGAAGCAACCAAGATGTCTTTCAGAAGTGAATGGGTAAACTGTAATATATAGAGACAATTATTATCCAGAGGTAAAAAGAAATGAGTTATCAAGCTGTGAAAAGACATGGAGGAAACTTAAATGCATATTAGTAAGTGAAGGAAGCCAATCTGAAAAGACTACATACTATATAATTCCAACCATATAACATTCTGGAAAAAGCAAAACTATGGAGACAGTAAAAAGACCAGAGGTTGCCAGGGGTTAGGGTTAGGTGGAAGGGATGAATAGGCAAAGCACAGCAGATTTTGTAGGGCAGTGAAAATACTCTGTATGATACCATAATGGTAGACATAT
Source organism: Crocuta crocuta (assembly GCF_008692635.1). Taxonomy (NCBI): domain Eukaryota; kingdom Metazoa; phylum Chordata; class Mammalia; order Carnivora; family Hyaenidae; genus Crocuta; species Crocuta crocuta. Next base: position 3,851,405 of record NW_027530502.1, read on the forward strand.
GTCATACATTTATCAAACCCACATAATACACACCCTTAAGAATGAACCCTAAGGCAAACCATGAACTTTAGATGATCCTCATGTGTTAGCTGTTAGGTTCATCACTTGTAACAAATCCACCCCTCTGATGGGTGATGTTAATAAGGGGGAGGCTATGCATGTGTGGGAACCGGAGTATATGAGACATATTTGTACTTTCCTCTGAACTTCTCTGTGAATCTAAAACTGCTTTAAAAACATAAAATATTTATTAAAAAAAAAAAAGAGGGGTGATTGGGTGGGTGGCTCATTCAGTGAAGCGTCTGGCTTCACCTCAGGTCATGATCTCACGCATCGGAGACTGGAGCCTGCTTGGGATATTGTGTCTCCCTCTCTTTCAGCCCCTCCCCCACTCATGCTCTGTCTCTCTGTCCCTGTGTCTCTCTCTCTTTCTGTCTCTCAAAAAACAAACATTTAAAAATTTTAATTTAAAAAAGAAAATTTAGGAGCCAAAAGTTTTAAAAAAATCAAGTAGAGCCAGCCTGAATGTCTACAAAATTGAGGAATGCCAAGATTTTTTTTAGGAGGTAATATAGCAACAGTATTAAGTAAGGATATGCATCTCATGCAAAGGCTGCCTCATAGCAAGGAATCTGGGGAGGCTACATAAGGGCTCCTTTGTAAAGGTGCACTTTCTCCCTTGGATCCGAACCACCAGTATGCGAACAGAGCACTTTGAAAGCAGAAAACTTAAAATGGAAACTCAGCTGGGTTGTTTTTGTTTTTCATTTTGCTGTTTAAGTGGGCATAATCCTACTACATAATCAGTCTCAAGACCAGAAACGTCCCTGGGTCTCAGTGAGACCAGGCAGGAATCATTAAGTCTCCCTGTTATATTAAGAAGTAATGCAGACAAACTGACACAAACCACCCCCAAAACTGGATGGTCGATGTTTACAAAGTAACAGTATTCATCAGTGTATATCATGCCTTGACCAGGAGCCAGTGGGATACAGGTACATTTCTCATTTCAGTAGAACACCTCAGGCTAATTCCAGACCTGCTGAGTTAGCCCTCACAGTACAAGTAGTTTCTTTGGGGAAGAACAAATCAAGAGTATTGGCCAGTGGAGTGAGTTGTTTTTTCTTTTTATACTTTGTCAACGCTTAGAGTTTGAGCACTTCAAGGAAGTCTTCTCCTTTTTAGAGATTGTTGGCATCTGCCTTTGCAGATACCATCCGCTCATTGAAACTGGAAATTAATCATTGTGAAGACAATTTATGCACAACTGTTAGGAAAAGTCTTGCCAGTAGAAGACAAGGCTCCTCTGTATTGGTGACTCCATGAATAACTAAAAACAAGAAGAGAGAACCAAATCCCATTTCATCAACATTTAACTTCAGTCTTCTCTTCTAGGAAAATCCTTCCCAGGGTGTCAATGTGACCATGGAAGCACTTTAGAGCAGATTATTTAACTCAAAATGAGATAAGTGTTCTCTGAAAAGCTGATCATTCCCTCTAAACAATTAAGGCATAATTCTGGCATCGTCATCTCTGAATTCTCTCTTCATCCATAAACTGATGCTCAGCTTTAAAATTGTAAGTCCTGCAGTCGGGCAAGATGGCAGAGAAGTAAGGAGCTCCGTACCTGCATTCGCGCCCATACATCACACAGAAAAGATCTGAAGCCATTGGAAACCTTACAAAACCTAAGAGATTGGGAGAAAAAGGACGCAGAATCCACTGAGAGAGCCTTCTAACGTGAGTGCGAACCGGGGAAGATAAAATCGGGCCGGGATTGGAGACTCCAGGGTNAAGTCAGGCAGAGAAGGACAAATATCATATGTTTGCACGTATAGGAGGATTAGGAGGAACTTGACGGAGGAACAAGGGGGAGAAGAAGGGGGGAAATGGTGGGGCAAAGGGAGAGAGGCAAACCATGAGAGACTGTTGAATGCTGACAAAAACTGAGGACTGATGGATGTGGGGGTGAGGGGGGGTCGGGCATAGAGGAGGACACTTATGGGGATGAGCACTGAGTGTTATGTGGAAACTAATTTGACAAACTATTTGTAAAAAAATAAAAATAAAAAAATAAAATTGTAAGTCGTGTTAATGATAATGCCACACAGTGAGGAGAATTGCATGTCCTAGTTTTTATCTGATGAATAAGGGGGCATGGGGAAGTTGAGAAGGAAGAGAGTATAAAGCTGAGTAAAAAATAAAAATTTAAAAAGCTACATAAAGGCTATCCTCATTCTTATCTTATGAATTCCATATTTCAGTACAGCTGAGAGGTGATCATGAATCCAGCACTAGATTCTTGAGTCAGTTTGTAGCAGGGTCCCTTCCCTAAGGTAAGAGAAAAACAAAAAACAAAAAACAAAAAAAACCCCTCAAGGCAACCTGGCTATATGCATAGGGGACAACATCCCTCACGACCTTGTAACATGAAACCACTTAATCAGACTACATGTTTGTGTGTTACCATATATGGGAGACAAAGAAGTAAAAAATATATAAAAAACTACGCCACATGGCATTTGGGGCTCAGTTCTTTGGGTATGAACCCAACTGAGTGGTGCCAGGAGGAATAAAGTTCCTTCCTGGAAAGAAAAGCCTCGGTGTCATGACCGTCTGTGCAAGAATCCTGCTACAAGTTAGCAGGCATTTATTGAGCATGTAACATGTCCCCAACACTGGCTCATCCCTTGCCCTCAAGGAGTTTACAAACAAGTGATGTCATCCAGGAACTTCAACTTGGGTGAAGTGCAGTAGTTTCTCACACGCTGCCTGGCCTGGCCTCCCCATGGATAGGCTGGGTCATCCCTGGGCACTGACTGGCTTTGCTCTGCCTGCCTGGAGTCCTGCTTGGTCCACTCTGCCTTCTCAGTTGAGGTGGGGTGTTTGCTGTATGTTAGAAGCATTCATTTCTCTCCTTTCATCCCCCAAAAACCGGGATCCTCACTCCCTCCACTCACCAGAGAACGGCGCTTCCTGCCCTTGGCTCTCTGTCCCCCAGAACCGTAACTTATTTTCCACTCGAGTGTATCTGTACTTGAACTTACACTTGTGCTTGTCTAACACTTCAAACGTCATCAGTTTGTGTCACTGGTAAGAAACTGGTTCTTAAAAAAAAAAAAAAAAAAGACACTGGTTCTGACCTAGGACTGGTTCTAACTAGGGTGCTGAATGAAATCCTAGTTGAGGACAGAATATTTCAATAGTCTACTATAGTTGTTTTAGAAAACTTAAAGCTGGTTTCCGATTTATTTTTGTCTTTTAGTTTGCTTACTTTTTAATTACAATAATTTGTAACTAAGAAAACGACAGTTTAATTAGTTTAAGTTCCAGCTATTGTTTTCCAGTTCACAGTTTGACTCGAAGTCCTTCTTAATCACTATGTTATTTTAAATAAACAAGGTACAAGATTCATTTTTTAAAAAAATTTCTGCAATATTTACCCAATGACTTCACTTTTTTAAAAAAGCAAATTAGTCTTCTTGGAATGGCTATCAATACTTTATGAAGAAAATAAAATTCTGAAACCATCTACTTGATGAAAAAAGGAATTTTCTACACCAAATGAGAAGCTGGAGAAACCATTAAATGGCTTAGGAAAGCCATTATATTTTCTTCAGTCGTAACAGTTGCTCGTAGGCAGGGCACATGTTGTATTCTTAGTGATAAAGCCTTCACTTTGCTTATTTCCCACTAAAGAAAGTATATAAATGCTTACAAGTCAATGAGTGACATCACGAAGGTCACTAACTCCATTCTAATGGTCTAGCATTACATTGTCTAACTACAAATTGTCTAACATTACATTGTCTAATTGTAAGTTATAACACATCCACAATTAATAGTAACATTTGCTACACACCTTGCATCTTGTCACAACAAATGGTGTCTCAGAAGATAGCATTATCCCAGAGCTGAGCATGCCTAGATATAAACAGAAATATAAGAATGCCTCTATGAGGCATTTGGAGGGAGTGCTTTGTGTTGTTTTTAAGGTAGACTCTTGATGGGAATTGAGTTGAGTAAAATGAACGGATGATACCAAAGAAAGGAAGAAGAACTACAGAAGCAAAGATTTGAGAGGATGAAAAGAAATGGGATCAGCCAGGGCCCAGAGCGGGTGATGTGCTTGACTTTGGTAGGAGAATGGACAGTCCGTGTAACAGTAAAGCAAAAAGCACAGTACAAATAATAAAAGTGAGTGGATAGAGTTGGTGATGTGGTTATTAAAAAGTTCCAGCGTGATGACTCTGTTTCTTTTATTGAAGTATCAGAGACAGCTGCATCAGCAGGGCATGACCGAGGAAGCAAATAAACCAGGGGAGTGTGGGAGGCATCATGGGACCCGTCTGAGATTTGAGTCCTCCACCCTCTGTTCAGAGGGACTTGCCCATAGATTAACAAGTCATTGGGTAGAGCACAGTTGATGAAAGTTTGGCAGCGAGCCCTTTTTATTCTCTTCTCTTCTCCCTACAATGGAGGTCTTTGTTACCGACTGTTCCTCTACTTTTTTCTTTCCATCTGAGCTTTCCTCTGTCTCCCTACTCCCACCTCTAGCCCCATCCTTTTAAATTCTTTAAAAGAAAAAAAAACACCTCAGTGAACATGTATTAAAATTTTCCTGGGGCTCCTGGGTAGTTCAGTCAGTTGAGTGTCCAACTCTTGATTTTGATTCAGGTCATGATCTCACAGTTTGTGAGATCAAGCCCCATGTTGGGCTCCACAGTGTCAGCATGAAGCCTGTTTGGGACTCTCTCTCCTTCTCTTTCTTCCTCTCCCCATCTTGCTCGCTCTCTCTCTCTCAAAATAGACAAATAAACTTTAAAAAAAATCCTGATTCAACTTTTCTTCCTCATTTTATTCTTCCTTTCCCTTCCATGCCACTCCATTTTCTGGGAATTCAATAACAAAACAGGTGGACAGAGCAAGGTAGGCACGTGCTCCAGAAATCTGGAGGAGGATAGTCATGGTGGATCGAGAAGAGTGGCTAAATCTAAGCAGGGGGAGGAGGGTACTCATTTGGGCATCATGGGTATATATTTTCTAGAAAACTTACATTTTTTTAAATCAACTTTTTCAGATGGAGTAAGAATGTAAATATGAGAGAGGAAGATAAAATCATGGCAGAAAGCACCAATTCTCAGACAAAAGTAGGTGGGGGGTTGTGGGGGGAGGTTCCAAATAGCATGATAACAGAGAGTACCTTTGGAGAAAATGATGCTAAGAGTAGCTAACACACAGCCATCTATCCATACCTTCCAGGACAGCCCAGCAGGTATTGGGAATCAGTCTCCCTGGGTGACTTGAAAGATCACAAAAGACTCTGAATCTCCACATAAGTCTCCCTTAGAGAGCTAACAGGGAATATCAGTGGTGTCACAGCCCTGCCCCTTCCTAACTAAATGTACTTGGGGCAAGAGGCAAATGGCGAGGTCAAGAAACCCAATTAACACAAAAAGAATGTTCTGAGACTGCACGCTGAGGAGTCCTAGCATGTGGGACCTCTGTACAACGGTAAGGGGCAGTGTGGGAAGGCAAGAAAGCATCTGTCCTCATACATGTCAACAGCAAACCCTTTTTACTGCAACAAGTCCCCTTGTAAGATGAAACATAACTGAAAAATATCAAACTGCCCTCTGGTTCCAGTAAAATACCTTTCTGGGAGCCTAATTTTCTCAAATTGCATCCATTTTTAAGACTAAGTGGAACACTTGGCAGCAGTTCTAAACAATTCCCAAGACTAAGCGTTGCTGCTATTCCTTCTGTGCAAAAGCATCTTCCTTAATAGTCACCACTGCGTCCTTTTAAGTGCATAGCATCCCTCCATCCACCTCACACACACACACACCCCCCCCGCCAGTCAGCTCTGAAGGCCCCAGGAAAGCCAACACCTCATTTCTGGAAATGTTACTGCTCTCCCTCAACTGAGAGAGCAACTGAGTCACATGAGCTGTCACTGACCGTCCACCCTCCACTCAGTCAACAGGCAACAGCCATGTACCTGCAGCCTGCCTTGCGCTCACTCCAAATGAATTAAACAGTGCTTTGGAGCTTAGGAAAGAAAACAAGACTAATGCTTTATAGTTAAAATGACAGGTCACCTCATTCGTCTCCATTTGTATATAATGTGTCCATGTCTGAGAAGGTTAAGCCGAGCATCTCAGCTCCAAACCCACACCTCTACACTCAGCTTGCGGTGCTGGGGCTGGGGACTGCCAGCTGCCTTCACCTCGGCCGACTGGCTGGGCCACTCAGTCCTGGGTACGGAAGCGGAGCGAGAGGCTGGGAGAGAGGACGATTGCTCCTCTGAGTTTGCTCACCCCTCCGCGGGGGTCACACAGGTTAACATGTCATCCCAGTAGCAGCAACTGGCTGCGGTAACAGCTGACTCCAGTTTCTCTGTTTCCTACACTCCAAGAACCAAACACCTAAGTCACCATAAGGATACCAGGACAGGACACATGGCATTCTTCCTCCAAGCTTCTCTGTTCAAATAACCTCAACCTTCCCCCTTCACCCCCTGAGCCCTAGGGGTGACAGCTGTTCCCTTCAGTTACAGTCTGCATGGCCTCACTGTTCCCTTTTTCCTCCTAAGCCCTCCAATACCTACTTGTTTATATCTTTATGTTAAATAGTCTCTGTGAAAACAACTGGTGTCTGCTTTCCTCCCTAGACCCTGTATAATACAATATGTGACTTTTTCTGTCCTGAAATTTGTCTACACACAACAAAGGAAGCCAAATTTGACAGTGGAACTTCAATAGTATGTGACTGTTAAATTTTTCAACAAACTAACAAACATCCCTACCCCATGTCGACAATGGCAGAAAACGCATGGGTGTCAGGGCTTACTTTTCAACTGTTATTTTCCTTGCTAGGGCCTCTCAATGATGAATGTTTAGGAAATAAACGTTAATGCTGAAAATTTTATTGGACAAAATTATTTATATTACATAAAGGAGAAGTAATTCAATCTTGAGCAAGAAAGCAGCTATGAAAACTTCAAATGTTCCTGTATTCATTTCCTGTGGCTGCTGTAATAAATTACAACAAACTTGGGGGCTTAAAACAATAGAAATTCTCTCACAGATCTGGATGATGCAGAGTTCTCAAATCAAGGTGCCAGCAGGCCCTTGCTACTGAGAGAATTGTTCTTTGCCTCTTCCAGCTTCTGGTGGCTACAGACATTTTTGGGCATTTCCTTGCCTTGTGTCCACATCACATCAATCCCTGGCCCTGGGGTCACACTGCCTCTTCCTCTTTATGTGTCTGTCTGAAATCCTTTCTGCCTTTCTCTTATAAGAATACGCGTGATTATAGTTAGAGCCCACTGAGGTAATAATCCAGAGAGTTCCTTCTTTCAAGGCCCTTAATTTAACCAGTTCTTTTACTATATAAGGTAATAGTCACAGGATCTGGAAACTAGAAAGTGAACATATCTTTTTGGGGACCACCATTTGGTCCACTCTACTCAACCCTCAGGGACCCCTTAATCCCTTTTATAATCTTCCTTTTGGAATGGGACTGTCTGTAGCTGATACCCTATGTCTGTCCAACCACTGTCTTTGGGGAGCTGTTAACGTGTTTTCTAGTCTCACAGGTCCACAGATGGAAAGGAATGTTGCTCCAAGGTGGCTTATTCCAGAGTCTCCCCTACAGGGTATTTAGATGACTTACATTATTAGATTTGGGACATTTTTAGCAATGACGGTTAAATGAGATTTTTGGACAGAGTATGCCGAGCTGCATTGAGATATTTTAAGGACCTTGGGATGCAGTGAATGTATTTTTGTATATGGGAATAACATGATCTGGGAAACAACCAGAGGGATAGAATGTAGTCAGCTAAACTGTGGTCCCCAAAATGATAGGTTTACATCTTAACCCCCCCAAACCCATGAATAGTTCGTTATGTGGCAGAAAATATAATTAATAATCTTGAGAAAAGGAGCTTATTCCAGATTATGTAAGTGTATCCTAAAAGCAATCATGTGTTTCCTTATAAGAAAAAGGCAGAAGTTTTGACTCAGAAACACAGAGAAGAAGCCACACAAACAGGAGAGTAAATATGATCAAGGAGGCAGAGATTGAAGTGATATGGCCACAAGGCAAAGAATACTGAGGAAGGGCCAAGGCCACCAAAAGCTGGAAGAAACAAGATTCTCTCCTAGAGCTTTCAGAGGGAGAACAGTCTTGTGGACAATTTGGTTTCAGGCTTCTGGTCTCCAAAACCAAGAAAGAAGACATCACTATTATTTCAAGACAGAATTTTCTTAAAGCAGCCTCACGAAACAATACAGTTCTCAAAAGATAATGAAATCATCATACAATTGCAAAGTGTTGTGACAACATTGTTAAAATAAATCCAGATCTGGAAAAAAAAGTTTTAGCAGCCCAGAGGACTGATATTTCTGTCTCCATGTGGACGAGGGAGGAGTGGGGTACCGACCCATTTGTCCTATCCCAAAGTAGTTTTTAAAGTACAAAAGTTATTGCTATTCAGTTGGGTGTTTTTAACTGTTGAAGTTATGTAAGAGTTTCAAGAATCAAAAAGCACTTTAAAAATTAGTGCATCATTAAATTTATGTAGCTAATGAAGTCCTTTTAATAATAACTAAGTTTCCCCTCCCTCACCTCAAGAAAACAACCTACAGCTACTTTGACATTCACTTGGGTGATGTGTTTCTAAACATTAGAACATATAGAATGCCAGCCGCTATTAATTCAAATCATCCGTATGGAATTTTCTGCTCACTATCTATAGATTTTCAACCTGAAATCTTTCAGTCAGTGCTATTACAAAATAAGTGAAAGAAATTGGAATATGGCTGTCTCTAATAAAAGAGAGGGAAAAAATGTCTAGCATTTATCTTAATGTGTTCAACAATTTAAAATCCTATAAAACTGCTTTCTATTTCTTTTATTCATAGAGCTTAATAAAAAAATAACTTTCCTAAAAGTAAGTTCTCTTAAAATTACAAAAAAATAACAATTCACTTTAGAACATATTTCAAGTTACGGTACCCAGGTATTTCAAAACTTTTTTTTTAATGTTTTCTTTATTTCTGAGAGAGAAAGAGTGTGTGTGTGAACAGGGGAGGGTCAGAGAGAGAGACACACACACAGAATCTGAAACAGGCTCCAGGCTCTGAGCTAGCTGTCAGCACAGAGCCCAACCCCATGAACAGTGAGATCATGACCTAAGCTGACGTTGGACACTTAACCAACTGAGCCACCCAAGCTCAGCCACCCAGGCGTCCCTCAAAACTTTTTAAAAGGATCTAGATATTACCATCTGGAGATAAATCTAGAGATCCTCTAACAACTTAGTTTTCTGCCTTTCATGGGTTTCAAGGAATGTCATGGCTAACCTCAATTTTAAAACATTCTAATAGTTTAGAAATATCTTGATTTCCCTAATACAGTAGACCTGTCAACTGAAGAAACAGATCACCTAATTTTGATTTTGTTTTTTAAATGCTGAGTGCTTCAGGGGCACCTTGGTGGCTCAGTCAGTAGGGCCTCTGACTTTGGCTCAGGTCATGATCTCACCACTTAAGAGTTTGAGCCCCATGTCAGGCTCTGTCCTAACAGCTCAGAGCCTGGAGCCTGCTTCAGATTCCGTGTCTCCCTCCCTCTCTCTCTCTCTCTCTCTCTGCCCCTCTCCTGCTCACGCTCTGTCTCTCAAGAATAAATAAACATTAAAATTTTAAAAATAAATAGATGCTGAGTGCTTTGAATATGTTATCAGATAGGAATGAGTTAATACTAAGAAAAATATTTTTATCAAGTGACAAATTATAGTCTAATAAGACCAGAGGTCATTGCCTTCCAAGGTCAAGAAGCTCTGAGAGAGCCTCCCGATATGCTGCCACCAGGTTTCAGGTATATGGCATTCTGGTCCTCAGGCATATGTACTCTCCCCCCACAACACATAAGCAGACAGACTATCCAGACCTGAGTTTTAAACAGCAAATGGTGTGGGGCACCTGGGTGGCTCTGTCGGTTAAGCGTCCAACTTTGGCTCCGGTCATGATCTCACAGCTGGTGGGTTTGAGCCCTGCGTCAGGCTCTGTGCTGACAGCTAAATCAGAGCCTGGAGCCTGCTTCAGATTCTGTATCTCCCTCTCCCCCTGATGCTCCCCTGCTCACGCTGTCTCTCTCTCTCTCAGAAATAAATAAAACACTAGAAAAAATATATTTAAAAAAATAATAAACAGCAAATGGTGGGATTAGGGAAATATAGGAGTCTGGAGCCTAAGAAGAACTTCCTAGAGCCATGGATAGAAATATGTAGGGGAAGTTGGCAGACTTGGAGAGTTGGTACCTGAGCTTCTGGGTATCTGAGTAAATGGGAGCCAAGGTAGCACATAACCAGATTGAGCCAGCAGACCAGGAAAGGGCAAAGTCATCCAGAGGTGCTGCAGGTCCAGTGATGTAGTTCTATATTAAGCCTTGAACAACGCAAGCAGAATATGGGACTGATACCAAAAGTTGATAAGGAATAGGATATTTGCATGGTGTTCACAGATTGTTAATTACTTGCAAAGATTGGAGGAGAAAAGTATAATTATAGTGTGGCTACATCAAGTTATCAAAATTATCACCACCTATGAGGGACAGATAGATATGTGAAACATTCGTATGTGATACCCTGAGAAGCACTTAGCATTGTCTATCCAGGATTATAGCAAAGAATTAGAAAATGTTTTTAAAACATTTAAAATAGAACCAAAAACTATAAAATACATATAATACACTGAAGTAGACCTAAATAAATGGAGATCTATTCCATGCTCATGGATGGGAAGTGTTCATATCACAGTTCTTCCCAGACTGACTTACAGATTTAATGTAATCAATCAAATGTCAATGGGGCTTTTTATAGAATTAGAAAAATTGGTTCTAAAATGCCTATGGAAGAACAAAGACCCAAGAATTACACCTCAGAAGAAAAGGAAGGAGATTTGCCCGACCCATTACAATGCTATGCCAAAAAGGCATTATCATATTAGCATGAGGAAGGAAAAGCTGACCGGGGGAAGGAACAGAATCCAGAAATAAGCCCATACCACATATGGAACTTTGATAGGTGGTAGAAGTGACAGAGTCACTCAGTGGAGAAAGGAGGGACTATGTACCAAAAGGAGCTAAAAAAACTTGGTTATTTTTAAATACGTGAAAAAATGTAAAAGGAGCTCCTTACCTCACCCTAAACATCAAAGTCAGCTCCCAGTACTGTTTAAAGCAAAACTTTAAAACTAAAAGAAAATATAAGTTAATATCTTTCTGCCTTAGAGATATGGAAGAATAGCTTTTGACAAGACAGAAAATTCCCAAATTGTAGGGGAGAAAAAAGGCATCTTAATAAAAGTGAAAAGTCAATCTAAAACTTGGAGAAAATATTAACAGCCTGTAAAACTAACAAAGGACTGGCTTTAAAATATATAAAGAATTTCTAGAAACCAATAAAGAATATAAAATATATAAATAAAGAAGAATATAAAATATAGAGGCAAAATATATAAATAGGTGTTTTACAGAAGATGAAACATCTATTGAGAACAAGCTTAGGAAGAATACGAGGAATAACACTCGTAACACAGAAAATTCAAATCAGAAACCTAATGAAATATCATTTTAAACCTATTTGAAAAAACACAAATGTGGCAATACAAAATGTTGGACGCACTGGAAATTGCTGTGATTTTGTTTACATTTCCAGTGCTACATTAACTTTGAGAGACAGTTTGGCACTCTCTTTTTTTTACCTTTTTTTTTTATGCTAGAGAGAGAGAGCTGAGGGGAGGGGCAGAGAGAGAGTGAGAGAGAGAGAGACAGAGAGAGAGAGAGAGAGATGAATCTTAAGCAGGCTCCATAATCAGCACAGAGAGCAACACAGGACTTGATCTAATGACCCTGGAATCAGGACCTGAGCCAAAGTCAGATGCTCAACCAACTGAGCCACCTGGGGCCCCTGGCATTCTCTTATAAAGGTGCATATAACCATACTACTCAGTAGCCCAGTAATTGTGCTCTAAAGATATACCTATAGGAATTTTCACATGAGAAACATAAACTAATATGTACGGACACAATGCTCATACCATGGAAATATTGGAAAACTTATAAAATACACATCAGTATACAAATAAACTGAGATGTTTATCATAACATAGTGTTATTTAAAAAGTGAGAATCAGAAGGGCACCTGGATGGCTCCATCAGTTAAGTGCCTGACTTCAGCTCAGGTCACAATCTCACAGTTCTAGAGTTCAGGCCCTGCATCAGGCTTTGTGCCGACAGCTTGGAGCCTGGTGCCTGCTTCAGATTCTCTCTCTCTCTCTCTCTCTCTCTCTCTCTCTCTCTCTCAAAAAGAAAACATTAAAAACAGTTTTTTAAATAAAATTTTAAAAACTGAGAATTAGAATAAATTACATCTATAAGCAAGCACATGAATGAATAACAGTGAGGGTGAAAATGGCATGTCCCAGAAAACAATACAAAGTTGTAAGATCATAAATTCTTTTGTTAAGTTAAAAACAAAGTAAACTGCACAGTATATTATTTGGCATATAATAGGTGAGGTAAATATTTTTCAAAAAATAAAACAGGGATGATGAAATTTAGGGTGGTATAGATGTCTAAGGGAATGGAATAGGAGAGGTACAGGGGAGTAAATATGTAAGTTATTGGTAAGCTTCTAGTTCTTCCATTAGTAGTGATTTTCATGTGGGGTGGAGGGGAGGTCATACATGGACTAGTGTTGATACTATGTCACGATCTCAAAATTGTGATGATTAACAAAAAACTCTGTTCATCTGAGATTGTTTAAAGTCCTACAAAGTTCTCACAACATTCAGGGCACTCTATTCTCCCCAAAATGAACTGTTTTAAAAGAGTCTTTTGGTTTTTTCCTATTTCTTTTATAGTTCATGTTTGTTATTTGCTGGTAAACAGACAGAGAAAGAGAATGGAGAGCAAATGGGCAAATAAAAAGAAACGTCCCCAAGTTTTCTCAGCTGCATCTCTTACTGACAGAAATAATGGTCACTAGAACCTGAGCATTTTCATATATTATATTCATAACTGCATCTGCTTCAGAAGAAGCTCAGGAAGGTTCATGTGTTGTCATAACTCATCATTTTGCTCTGATGTAAATGTGAATAATGTGTATAGCACTTCTTAAGTTGTAGTGTGCCTAAGAATCACTCAAAGTATTTGAAAAAAAAAAATGCAAAGATTCTGATTCCGTAGATCTGATGTGGGGTCAGTGAAACTACATTTTTAACAAGCCTCCAGGTGACTATGTACATTTTGAGAAACACTATGATAAAGAGTAAGCCCAGAAATAGATGCCTCTCAACACAGCTATGTAGTCTTTTCCTTGTCAACAAATTTCATGGCTATATTCTTAGTTGAGAATTTGAACTTTTTGCACTGGCCCTCCAACATCCTGGTGAATGTCAGGAGTTGACTGCAAATCTAAAAACCTCCATCTCACTCCTAGCCAATTATAGCACATCCAAGAATGAGCACTTTAGGAATTATTTTACGCTAACAAGGGAAACATAAGGAAGCAATGTGAAAAGGTGGAAAATCTTAGTGAATACAGAATGAGGAACACTTTTTGTTCCTGCACTTTTATTTCCCTCTCCACTCCTCCAATGGGGCAGCTTGGCACCCTATTGGTAACTACTGAGATTTCCCCACAGTTCACAGCACCTGGGCTGTCCAGACCTTGTATACTCTTACGCCAATCACACGCAGACTTGAAGGCCTTGGCCAAACACAATATACACTGCCAGACTCTATTAACTTCCATCTGGCAGTGACATCATCCAAACGGTCCCAGCACTGTTGTTGGCCATGGCTCCCAGCTTTGCATTTCAAGGCTGAATGAAGCTCCCATTTCTATACCCCACCCCCCAACTCCTAAGAAGCAAGATTTGCTAGCCATTTCTTGTAAAAACACACCAAGGTAATGTTTTCAGGGAATAAACAAAATTGCATTTTTGATAAATGAAAGAGTTAGTACTCCATGCTTTCCACATCCTTAACTGTGTTTCTAATCCCTTATGCTCCTTGTTGACTACGGTTGAATTCTTCCTTTAATTGGGCATATTCTACACATTTCCATTATCATGAACAGGCTGTCTCAAGAGTATTTATATACTTATTGGTATAAATTTTCATAAATGGAATACACTGAATACTTGTAGTTGGGGTGTCATTGATGTTTATCCCATATCATGGGTCTTAACCTGGTTTATTAGTCCCCTCAATAGTGTAGAGGACTTCCACCCATTACCCTCCTATGAGGTCTCCTTTTCCTAGGTTTGCATGGGCCCTAAAAGTGACTAAGGGGAGATGTACCTGTGGAATACATTATATAAAATCTAAGCAAGTCTTAGGAAATGGCAGGGGCTGCTCTTGTTGAGTGAGCACCAAGAAAGTTGCCAACAAAGTGATAGCTTCACCACTTGCCATCTAAAACAGCTGCTGCAGTCCACCTGTCTAAGCAGAGGGCTGCCTCTGAGGAAATGTGGGAACTCTGTTGTTCAGGTCTCACATAGAGCCAAGATGTGCAAACACACCCCTCCTTGCCTGTTGGGAGTTGAGTTGTGTCACGCTAAAGTGTATGTATTCAAGTTCTGAGGTACCCTCCAGTACCTCAGAATATGACTGTATTTAGAGACGAGGACTGCAGAGATGATTAAGGCAAAATAAACTCACATGGAGTAGCCCTAACCCAATCTGACTTGTGTCCTAAGATGAGAAACTTAGTAACAGACACAAGCACACAAAAAGACCAGGTGAGGGCACAGCGAGAAGGCAGCCATCTGTAGGCCAAGGAGACCTCAGAAGAAACCAATTCTGCCAACACCTCGATCTTGGACTTCTAGCCTCAGAACTGTGTCAAAATAGATTTCTGAGATTAGAGCACACAGTCTGTGGTATTTGGTTATGGCAGGCCTCACAAACTAATATACTGCCAAGTAAGCCCTTTTGGCTGTTGTGGGCAGCAGTCACCTTCTCTTCTCGAGCAGCATCTCCAAAACCAGCTTCTGACTCCTTTCCCCACCTGCATCTCGTAATCCTCCTTTGTCCTACTCTTTCCTCACTACTTGTCATCTGCTTCTTAGAGTTGCCATCACAAAATAACATAAATTGGGTGGTTTACAACCAAGGAGATTTGTTCTGTCACACTTCTGAAGGTTAGAAGTCCAAACTCCAGGTGTCCTGAGGAACACTGAGTAGGATACTTTTTCGCCTCATTTCAACTTTTGGTGGTGGCCACGATCCTTGGCATTCCTTGTTTGTGGCTGCATCACAACAATCTCTGCCCCTGTCATCACATGGAGCTCTCCCTGTGTTTATCTTCTCACCATGTGTGCTCCTCCTCAGATTAGCACACCAGTCATCTTGGATTTAGGACCCACCCTAATGACCTCACCTTAACTTGATTACAAGGACTCTAATTCGAAATAATATAACATTTTAGGTACGAGGGGTTAGAACTTCAACATTTCTTTTCTGGAGAACACAATTCAACCCTACCATTACCCAACTCAGGGTAGGATTAGACTTTCAGTCTCAAAAGCCCCATCTCTTTCCATGTTTCTTATCAAAATGCTTGTGCTATGAATTTCCTTCCTTCTGCCTCCTCTGCAGCAGTCCCCACACTTTGTTAATGCTTTGAGACCTTCAAAAAAAAACAGTAACCCCCACAAAATCTATCAGAAAAGGATGTGTTTGTTAATCAGGTTTATTTTTTTCAGTGTTTATTTCCTCAGCAGCCAAAACAGTTCCTGGCACTCAGAAGGGCCCATAGGGGCTCCTGGTGGTTCAGTTGGTTAAGTGTCTGACTTGAGCTCAGATCAAGATTTTTCAGTTCATGAGTTCGAGCCCAGCACCTGGAGCCTGCTTCAGATTCTGTTTCTCCTCTCTGTCCCTCCCATGCTCACACTCAGTCTCTCTCCTTTTCTCTTTTTCTCTCTTTCTTTCTCTCTCTCTCTCACACAAAAAATAAATAACAACAACAACAAAAATTTTAGAAGAGCCCATAAATATTTCCTGAATTAGGGGATGGCTACAAAAGTTTGTGGGGTACTTCATTTTCTGACTTTCTCCATACCTGCCCTTGGCAAAAAGTCCAGAACCAACTAATTCTTTAAATAAGGAGGATGGGAAAGGAGAAAAAAAATCTTAATAGATAAAATTTTATCCAGTTATATGCTACAAAAGCCAAAGATATATTCCAAGATAAACCAAAAAAGATGCATCGATTTTTCTCAAATGATTATTAACATGTTAAAACAAATTGTTACCTTTATTTTTTTAAGTGCCAGATAGGAATTTAAAATACATGTTATATCATTTAATGTTAAGATTTCGAGGTCTTTGGGAAAGTCATTAGAGATCTAGGCATTAACTGGATACCTCCAGATACCAGAAGTTCACCTCCTGGAACGTGTCAACCACAGTAAAGACATATATTCGACACTGGAGTAATCAGACTCAGGTCGAATTTTGTACATGTATTAAAGCTTGGAACTGGGAGAAATAGAATAACCTTGTTTTTAAGTATGACTTCAGGAGGCCTAATGTTAAACTAAAGATGTTGAGTATAAGTGTTAACAGAAAATAAAGTGTTCCTTTAGTTACAAGGAACAAACAGGCTGCTCAAGATCTTCTTTCAACAGCCCAGCCCCCTGGCAAGTCAGCCCTCCAGCCAGAAGGCATGATCCTCCTTACCAAGGTTTTCAATTTCACCCAGCTGCCTCACGATGATCACCTCTATCAGAACTAAAAATTATCCTCTCCTATGTATTCCTCAGTCTATAGAATAAGCATCTGCAGATTAAGAACTCAGTCTTTTCTTTGCCGATGTCTAATGCTTTAAATATCACACCTAACACATAGCACTTGTTTAATTAATCCTTGTCAACTTGCCTAAAATATCAGCAGAATGTTTCTGAACATGGAAATCATGGACCCAAAAGAGATTGATAGGAGAATTATGAGAGAATCCCATCCAAAGAAACGATGAACATCTGAATTGCTTGCAGATAGTAGGCAGCAAGCCACATGATAAATGAGACAGTTGAAAGAGTAATTTGAACTCTATTATTTGCACATTGCAATTCTTAGTAGAAGGCAAAATGTGGAATAGGAGAAGGGCACTGTGAAGCTTTTAGGGTTCGAGTCTGAGAGCCACTTACGTTTCAAATATTGAAAGGTCAATACTAAAATATTGTTATGTGCCCAAGTCATTACATTTATTTTGTTTATATAACAACAGCAGAAGAAAAAGAAAACAACTTACAGGTTTTATGGAGCACAGTGAAATGCTGATAGTATTGCCATTTTGCAGATGAGGAAACCACAGCCTTAAAGAGGATGAATAACTCCTCAAACTCATCAAACTAGAAAGTAGAAGAATTGGACTTTGTACCCAGTATATGTAATATGGGAAGACTAGTTAAGATCTCAAATATACTCCAGGGTCAGCTCAGACCCTAGGGTTCAAGACAGTCAGTGTTTGAAGAGCAAATCATCTCACCTTTCCCCTCAAGAATTTGGGTCTGGGCATATCACCAATGACTAAATTCTCATATTATTGCTCATAATTTTTCTACCTCTTTTGTTCAGAGGATCTCAAGGCACTTGTAACTGTGAATGATCAAGTTGTTAACATTCATACTTGATGCCAGATTATAAATCAATTTCATACAATTACTATATCTTCACTGAAGTGTTAGAAATTACATTGTGCCAATGTCTATCAATAGATGAATGGATAAAGAAGATGTATGTGGTATATATATACAACGGAGTATTACTTGGCAATCAAAAAGAATGAAATCTTGCCATCTGCAACTACGTGGATGGAACTAGAGGATATTATTCTAGGTGAAATTAGTCAGTCAGAGAAAGACAAATATCATATGACTTCACTCATGTAAGTACTTTAAGACACAGAGCAGATGTCATAAGGGAAGGAACAAAAATAATATAAAAACAGGGAGGGGGACAAAACGTAAGAGACTCTTAAATATGGAGAACAAACAGAGAGTTACTGGAGGGGTTGTGGGAAGGAAGATGGGCTAAATGGGTAAGGGACATTAAGGCATATACTCCTGAAATCATTGTTACACTATATGCTAACTAATTTGGATGTAAATTAAAAAAGGAAATTAGGGGCATCTGGGTGGCTCAGTCAGTTGAGCATCTGACTTCAGCTCAGGTCATGATCTCACCATTCATGGGGTCAAGCCCTGTGTCAGGCTCTGTGCTGACAGCCAGCTCAGGGCCTGGAGCCTGCTTCAGATTCTGTGACTCCCTCTCTCTCTGACCCTCCCCTGCTCATGCTGTCTCTCTCTCTCTTAGGAATAAATAAAAACATTGAAAAAAGAAATTAAAAAAAAGAAATTACATTGTGCATTATTGAATAGTATCTTTCAACTTGGTACTCTCTAAATCAAGCAGTGGCTTCCTTCATGCTGTGGCATAGTGCACTCTTAGTATCTGCAAGACCAGAAGAAGGAAAGGATGTGTTATCCCACCCTAGAAAAATAAACACACACATACACACACACACACACACACACAATTAAAAATAAATAAGTAAATAAGAAAGCTGAAGGAGACATGAATATATGAAGTAAGTGGTGGTAGAAGGAAATAATACCTTTTTTCATGGTATATAGCAAAGAACAGCTCATAAGGATAGAACATACTCATATGAAATACATCAAATGCATGGCCTCACATTCTCTGCATCTCACCCGTCTTCTGGGCCTTCAGCCTATTCCACCATCGCCACCTCCTAGACCAACTCTAAGACCCAGAGCTGTGACTCAGATGACTGCAGCTGGCAAAACCTATAATCTCTATCCCTTCTCACCACTTCCTGACTCAAATGAAGGTCCCAGCTATATAACAGAGGATCCGATTCCCTAGCTACACAACCTCATGACAAACCCCCAAATATGGCTCTGTCAGCTTCTTAAAGTAAAGATTTTACTTTAACCAGGCAGAGACCAGAGATAGGAGGAAACCAGTAGATTAATTTGCTTTGCTATAATTTGCTCTACTAGAGCAGACCATTTGGGGGTAAGGTGCTTCTGAACATCCTAACAGGAGACCTCTTGTGCAGCTAGAAGACTACCTGTGTCCCTCTGTAGAACAAAAAGGATAGCTCATTAACACATTACCTGTATTTGCTTTCCTCTTTCTTTACCTGACTTCTCTTTTTTTGTCCTCTACTGCCCTGGGATTAGATTACCAGCATTAGCACCTAAGATTTGCCCCAGCCCCTGTTTTCCAAGGACTCTGAAAACAGTCCTGTGTTCAAAGCTCTCAATGCACAACGTATAAAAGTAGGTATATAATTCATGAACCTTCTAATTAGGAGAAAATGTAAACACTGAGATGATCAGCAGGGATCGTGCTGCTTACTCATAAAAAGCTCAGCACAATTTCTGTGCTCAATGCATAAGTCAACTACAGATGCCCACGAATATCAGCATTTTTGTTGGGTAGCATGGTGGGGGAAAGTAGGTTTACACGAGACCATTTTTCCCATCTTAGAAAAGAAAATAATACAATCAGTCACAAGTCCATTTTACACCAAATTTTTTTCTTATGAGGAAAAATAATAAAACCATTCAAAGTACTTATCTAAAATTTAATTACCATTATCAAATAAAAGCTAGGAGATAGCATCAGGCAGTATTAAACATATCTTAAAATCCACCAGTGCCCAGCCAACCCTGGATCTTATCCAGCAACCTTCTGTTGTCTAGTTTCCACCCTTCAAACTGAGAATAATCAGCTGAATTTCAAAACAGAATTATGAGAGTTTATTTGATTTCCTCCGCTTGCCTTTCATGAAAAGCATCAAAATGAAAATGTATTGGTAAAGATTGGTAGGAACAGCCAGGTGAATGCAAAATACTGTCATCAATCTCATTGTTCCAGGAAGCAATGGGCATGGTGGGCACAATCAGGCTTAAGAAAAAAGAAAAAAAATATTTCAGCTGTGGTCACCATGAAAAATGACATATCAAGGAATAAGGCAGCAATTTTGCAGAGGGAAGTGAATGTACTTTCTTTCTAAAAATCTCTAGGGAGAGGCACCTGCGTGGCTCAGTCGGCTGGGCAGCCGACTTCAGCTCAGGTCATGATCTTGTGGTCCGTGAGCTTGAGCCCCGCGACGGGCTCTGTGCTAACATCTCAGAGCCTGCTTCGGGTTCTGTGATTCCCTTTCTCTCTGCCCCTCCCCGACTCAAGCTCTGTCTCTCTCTGTCTCAAAAAAATAAAATAAACATTAAAAAATAATAAAGAAGAAAATAAAAATCTCTAGGGAAATTGAAAATTTTAAGTAAAGAAATTAAGAGAAGACATGCGAAGAAAACCTGTGATTCTTCTCTAACCACCACAAAATTTCACCAGAACAAACGCTTCTAGCCATGCGGATTACAAACCATGAGAACTGCCTGTATAAGAGCCATTTCAATAAGAGGTTTACTATTTTGAAAAATTTAAGAGATAAGAAAATGAAAATATTGTTCCAGTGGCATGAACTCTTTATTGAGCTTAAGTCTTCCACTTTGATACATTTTGATCAGGATAAATCAAAGCCAAATATGGATAAATAAGTATATCTCATGAAAAATTAGAAGATATAGTTAATATTTATCTCTGGAATCTGTCTCTGAAAGTTAAGAGGCAGAATCCTTCCTATTATAAAGTCAGGATTATTAATACAAGACTAATAAATAATTTGCCAAAATCCAAACAAAAATTAGTAACTGTACAATTTCATTTACTTTTGTTGATATTTGAAGGCTACAATCTCTTTAGCTATATATTTGAGATTCTGTTCTTAATTTGAGAAATGCTTTATTTTTAAAGCTGTTCCTACAAAGCCACTTTTTTAATTTTTAATTTTGAGTATAGTTGACACACAATGTTACATTAGTTTCAGGTATACAACACAGTGACTGAATTTCTGTATATGCTATGCTATGCTCACCACAAGTGTAGCCACCAGTCACTGTCTGTCACCTAATCAAAAAGATAAGAAATAGCAAGTGTTGGCAAGGATGTGGAGAAAAAGGAACCCTCACACACTGTTGGTGGGAATGCAAACTGGTGTAACTGCTGTGGAAAACAGTATGGAGGTCCCTCAAAAAATTAAAAATATAAATAGCATATGATCCGCTAATTCCACCCCTGGGTATTTATACTAATTTGAAAAGATATGTGCACCCTATGTTTATTGCAGCCTTACTTACAACAGCCAAGCTATGGACGCAACTCAATTGTCCATCAATAGATGAATGGAGAAAAATGATGTGATTGATATATATATATATACACACACACACACACACACATACATATACATACATATATATACACACATACATATATATGTACATATATATTCATATATGTGTGTATATACACGTCTCACACACACACAGATATGCACACAATGGAATATTATGCACCCAAAGAAAAGGATGAGATTTTTCTCCCCATTTGTGACAACATGGATGGACCTAGAAGGTATTATGCTAAGTGAAATAAGTCAGACTAAGAAAGACAAACCTCATGATTTTGCTCATGTGGAATCTAAAAAAACAAAACAAATAAAAACAAAAAAACAAAAAGCAGAATCAGACCGACAAATACAGAGAAGAAACCTTAAATGTCACTTTTACCATGCTCTAGCCAGACAGACATCCTATCTGTGTACTTCTCTACTAGGATAAAACTATTCTTAACCTCCATCTATCCCTGCCCTCCCTCATCCTCTGATAATACTAGCAATGGGCTATATGTCAGGATCTGTAAAACTTTCCAACCCTCTGGGAGAGATGATCTTTTAAAGACAGCACCATTCCCATATCTTTGTCTTGCTTCATCAGAACTGAAATATATTGTTCTTTTTCTCCATGGTCTTGCCTAATTTCCAGTAACTGTGGATTATGATAGATGGAATGAATTAACTTTTATATAATTTTAGCTAATATATGATCATTCCCAGAGAAAAGAAGTCTAACAATTTAAAAGCAAACATTTTCGACACCATGGAATGCAAGTGGGAGAACGATTTGCGTCAGTTTTTATTCTTTTTTAACTCTTCTCCAATTATAAAACATGGAATGATGCCCAGCCAGCCCACACACAGTGCCAGTCCTAGGTTAAAGAAACAATTTAATTAATAACATGGGTAAACATAACAGAAATTTAAACAGCCAGGCAATGGATTTCTAGGGTCAGACTCTGGACCTCAAGTATCCACACAGTGACAAAAGCAAATGACCGTACAGCTTCTGCACAACCGCTTTTACTTCCAAGGTTGTTACGCATAAAGAGATTTCAATACTTATTTTGTCCCCTTCAAATTGCCATCACACTGCTAAATAGTAAGAACATTCAGACCAGAAAATTGAGTTATTTTTTATAAGTAAAGTTAAGCGGACAGCAGCTGCAGGATTAATACAGTCCCTTGATTTATTTTTTATTTACAGATGCACATTTTCATTAGCTGGGATTTGAACAGAATGGATTTTTACAACAAAAGCAAAAGCAGCCCAATTCTGGCTTTTATACACAGATGGGCTTCTCTCTGTCTCCTTGGACAGTTTTGAGTGTATCTTCTTCCAACACAGCCCAGATGCATCTATTTGTAATGTTCCACTTGCAGCCTTGGGGCAGAGTACATAATTTCCCTCCCTAATCTGCAGAGTAAATCTCAGATGCAGTGTGTTTTCTGTGTAGATGCAAGGAAGTCCCAGAGAGTTGGGCTAGAAATGCACGCAGAATTTTTTTCCTCTTCCTCCTATGGAAATCACAGCAGTTCATGCTTTGCCATGCTTTCTTCAGTTATCTATCTGTATTTGCTACAGTGGTTTCCTAAATGGCCTTAGGCTGTACCACTTCCTCATACCTTAGAGAACAATCAAATTTGTGTTCCAAGTGTCCTAGCCTGACTGTTGTGTTTAATCACAGTCATTAGACTATCCCTTAATGCTCTGAAATGTTTATTGTTTGGGACTTTGATCTACAACAGTGATAAATAATCACAGATTCTCAAAAGCCCTCACATGGGATATATATTCTTACTGAGCAATCTTTTTTTTTTTTTTTTTTTTTTGGCCCCAAAAAATTTTTTTAATTTACAGATTTNTTTTTTTTTTGGTGCCCAAGAAATGTTTGATAATTGAATATATGCACCATAGATGTGGCTGAGGACTTGAAAATCTCTAAGCGTATAGCCTGCCTTAGCTTTGGAGTTACTGCTTCAAGGAAACCCCAAGGAGCTCTGGTTTAGAATTTTACTCAGCTTTCTAACTGTATCAGAGTAGCAATACAGTAACCTACACTGTTAAGAAATTGATAGGATGTGGTATACTGGGCTAGTGAAGATGGTAAATAGGCATCAGAATAACTGATGGTAGATATCTGGGGTGCTGGGTAGGAGTGACACAGTACCCAGAGTCTTTGTGATTTAGGATCACAGATCGCAGGAGACATCAGAGCTCCAATCCCAGGATACACTCCCTGCCTTTTTCCTATTCTTATTCCTTACTCGACTCTTAGTCCAAAGAAAGTTAAAGAACTGGTGTGGCAGCAAAGCCTTGCGCACTCCATACTTTCATCCATATCGCTGTGCCTAAAAACACCAGGAAACTTGGTTGAAAAGTAAGACAGGAACGAAAATATCAGCAAAGTAACCAGGGCATTGGCCCTGGTGACCCTCACACTTGCAAGCTCCCCAGCCCGTTACGTAAAACACAATTTTTCACTTTCCCTGGCACGTGCCTGTCTATATTTACAGATCAGTGGATTACCACTAAGCAAAGAGAAATTAGTTTTAAATCTGAAACTATAAAATGTTTGTTTGTTGGATTACATTTCCCAGT
The DNA here is from genome assembly GCF_008692635.1 of Crocuta crocuta. NCBI lineage: Eukaryota > Metazoa > Chordata > Mammalia > Carnivora > Hyaenidae > Crocuta > Crocuta crocuta. The sequence continues at coordinate 3,875,350 of NW_027530502.1, forward strand.
CATTTTACCAGTAGGGTGGCAAGCAGGGAGATGCGGAGCAGTACAACAGCAGCAGCCCTCTCTGTGCCAAATGGGGAAAATGAGTTAAAGTGATGTTCCCAAGCACTGACGGTGGTCCTTACTCTAGCAAACCTACAAGAGCAATATACCTTTGAAACCACAGTGGTGAGAAAGCAAACTCAGTTCTCTTTCCCAAGTATATTTATCACACAGCTAGAAGCCCCAACCCCTCAAGTTTTACATGTTTCCGGGTGAAGACCTGCACCAAGTTTTCACATAGAGTGTGCTTTCTAACGGTTCACCCGATTTCTTGAAAAATGAAGTAAATCACTGACCCTTTCAAGAACGTGAGTGGTTAAGTCACAATTTAAAGGCCCCTTCTTATCAGCTCCTATGGAAATAGTCCTTTTTGAACTTTACCTTCATTTTCTATACAATATTTGTGGGGTGGAATTTATAGTCACTGTTTGGTGCTTAGGTTTTATTTGTCCAATTTCTTAACTTAGCACAACTTCTTCTGAGATGCACCTCTGCTTAGCTAAGGCAATCATAGAATAAAAACAAACACATAAATAAAATACATTTTTTTCCATAGAAATACTGACACAACCTTAACTGGAGTGGAGGGAGTTGTGCAGCCATAATAATAAAAGTAGCAAACGTTAGCAATCTGCTTCATAGCATGAAATAAAATGTATTTTAGTAAAAACATGAACATGCTCCCACTGTAATTCTTCACATAGCTGTGATAAAAAAAACGATAAAAGTGATAAGGCATAACAATTCCTGAGTAAACACACATATACAATGAAGTAGAAGCTCAGATCCAAAGTGTTTTGTTTTACTCACAGACTCTAAACATACCATAGCTTGATGCTTTAATTTTTTTTTAACAGCCATCAATTTTGTTCACTTGCACAATTTAATGGATGCCAGAAGCTTCCAAAAAAATATGTAGCATTAAGAGATAGTCTCCCTTAGCCTGTGCATTTGACATCTTGTCAGTTTGTAACATTATACACTTTTGAATAGAGAGCCTATCTATTGCTCCTTGATAGGAAAAAAATAGCAAAAGCAGTACCAATGAATCTTTCCTATGGGGATGGGGGGAACCCAAAACACTTAATTCTCTTAGAAATTATGTGATTCTAACTCTGGCTCTTAAAAATCTGAGTCTTTCCCAAGGTAATAGAACACTACTTTAATCATTAGAACAAATGGATGTTTGTCTAACAGTGAGAACAATTGTTTTCTAAAATAGAAACATACCTTCTATAATGTTCTTGGGAAAAATAACTGATTTTTAAAGCACTTAAATGATAAAATAGACTCAGAAAAAAAAGATGAATATATATTTTCATAAGTATTCATCACTATCTCTATACACTAATCTGTGACCTTTAGATCAAGACCTGGTTAAAGAAAATGGATAAATCCCAACCTGATTATTCCTCCCTGAGGGCAAAGAACTACCCTCCCACCCACTCTAAGTCTGTGAACTATTACATCCAGTAGCCATAAAACACATGCTAACTTCCGGCTCATACTTTCTGATTGTCTTTACCCTTGACTTGGTATACAATATTTATTCTTTTTTTTTTTTCTTTTTCTTTAGCAGACATGTATCAAGCACTTTCTATGGACGGGGGGCTGTAGAAACCTAATACAGCGTGTACTGTTCTGGGAGGGCTACTTGTTCAACCAAGATCTGAGTTCCTATCCCATACTGTCTAGGGAAATGTCTTCTAGCTTGATATTATGTTTCTTGGTCTTTCTTAGCACGTAACTGTGCCCAGGAGACTACGGAATATAAACAGAAGAGAAGTGACCCTGTTGGGCCAACCTAGTTAAGAAGCATGTGTGTTCTCTCTACTCTCTCTTGTCCTTACATGGCATCCTTGGAAGCCACATGCTGAAGATAGCAGTACACCCAGATGGAAAGAGTCTGGTTGCCACATCCTCATACAAAAGGCTGGCTGTTAGAGACCACACTGAGGTGTCCTAAGAGTGAGAATAAACTTCAGTTATGTTAAACTATTTTCATGTTGGGATTTATCTGTTATGATCATTGATACAAATATTTATATATATGAATCTTGTTTACAGGAGCTTCCTACAGGTAACTCTAATAAGAGAAATAATCACTTCAAATCTTTTTGGAGACAAAACCAGGTATGTTTACGTGAGATAATAAGAGGGTAAGGCAAGCAATCCAAAATTATAGTTTAGAATATCATCAACACAGTAAATTAAGAGATCTGGATTTCAAAGGAGAACAGAATCACTTGAATCTGGAGTTACTGGAAAAGGCCTTGCAGAGAAAGAGCCCTTTTAACTTGATTTCAAAGGATGGGTAGCAGTGTGACAAGTAAGAAATGAAGTTGAAAGGGATTTCAGGCAGAAGCAGCTGTATGATCAAGCAGGGAGGAAATAAAGTACAATGATTTGGAAATGGTGACTTCTCTGCCTGAAGGATTATCACTTGCACAAAAGTAACCATGAAATGGTTAAACAGAACCTCCCAAGTTGCTACGCCTCAGCACTTATTGATAAGCCGATATATGAAGTATAAAGCCAAAATTCCAGAGGCTACAACATCTCTCTTACCAATGCAGACAATGAAAGAGCAATACAGGGATGTCAGAGATCTTAAAGGTCACAGAACAGAGAGGGACCAAGCACATGGCCAGCAAGCTCCAGTGTAAAAAGGAAATGATTCCTCTAGAAATTGACATTTCTTGAAAAGCATGATGAAAGAGACAGAAATGCATGGGTCTGTGCAGTTGTGGACAAGAACAAGTCAAATAATGCTACACCAATGAATTACAGAGCCTTTTTCAACTTGATGAACGAGATCAGAAACTCTGCTCTTAATATTCAAAGATCTCATAAATAGGCATTCTTTCAGAGACGGAGACATGGTTCACAAAAGGGTGACTGGGAAAACTAGGTGATGGCCTAAGGGGACAATATGGCCAAGGAGTTCCCCAGCCTGAGTTAGAAGGGATTAAAAACGAACATCAGGGGCACCTGGGCGGCTCAGGCAGTTGAGGGTTTGACTCTTGATTTGGGCTCAGGTTGTGGGATCAAAGCCCCAAGTTGGGCTCCATGCTACGTGTCATGTTGGCCTGCTTGAGACTCTCCCTCCCTCTCTCTCTCTCTCTGCCCTTCTCCACTCATGCTCTCTAAAATAAAATCTAAAAATAAAATGAAGGTAGGAAACTTCCATCCAAAAATTATTCTTAAATATTCCTTTATGCTTAAGTTGGTAATTTAGAAAATTTATGAATGATTTTCATTCCATAGTATAAAACCATGAGAATTCTTTAATTGACAATAGATTATTCATAAATCATGTTTATCTCAAAAACACCTCAGCATGACATTTTACTTTATATGTAGAATTGCCCATTTATAGGCAAACATCCATTGGTGAATAATTCTATTTCTCTGCAAAAGGCTGGATAGGTCATGTCTATAGGAAGAAAAAATATTCTCCTTTCTTCAAGCTCTGCCTCAGGCAAAGGTGCAGAAAAGATCTATTGTTATAGATTGAATATCTGCATCCCCTCCTCTCACATTCTTATGTTGAAATCCTGCCTCCCAAGTGATGGTGTTAGGAGGTAGGGCCTTTGAGAGATAATTATGATTAGATGAGGGCATGCAGAAGAAGCTCCCATGAGTGTGATTAGTGCCCTTAGTAGAGTCAGAAGACAGATAGCTTCCAATCTCTGCTCTCCACCACATGAACATACAGTGATAAATTGGCAGTTTGCTGTCTGGAAGAGAGCTCTCACCAGAACTCTCCCACGCTGGCACAATGATTTCAAACTCCCATTCTTCCCAATTATGAGAGTACATTTCCATTGTTTAGAAGCCACCCAGCCTTCAGTGTTTTGTTATAGCAGCTACTGTAGACTAAGACACATACAAATATAAACTAGTTCCTACTGCTTCCTTTTTAGAAGTTTGAATCACATTACAGTCCGATTCCATGTAAAAAAAAAAAAAATGTTTCCTTGCTTTGTTTGCCTGTTTAAAGACACACATAGTTTTCACACTTTTTTGCAAACATTAGGTATCCTAGTGTTCTGTGTTGTTTGTTCAGCTTCTTGTGGGCTAGGCTAAAGAAATCAGAGGCTCATTTCCAAGAGTACTGTGTGAAAAAGCTGAAGAGAGGATATGGAGTGAGCAAATGAAGCAGACTTAACAGTTTCCTCCAAAAGCTTAGCAGTAGCTTTGTGTGCCTGGGACTAGCCATGCCGACCTCCATGCTTCCTGCCAAACGCGTTCTTTCCCAGCGTCCCTGATTCTTTTGTTATTGACTTTTTCTACCCACCCCAGGCTACAATAACTCACAAGAAGGAAGTTTGGGATAAATGTATTTATGCTTTAAGAAGAAATTTTCATTTAAATTGATGCAAACATCAAGGGAAGACAAAAATATCCCCTTCCTACACAGATCAGTAGTTCTTTCTCCTCTTGACATATTCTTCAAAAATATCTAAAATAGGTAAGGCTGGAGATTTCTTTGGGATACAAAGAAAAGAGATGTACTCTGAGCATGAAAAAGAAAAATAATTTTCTGAAACTTGAATTATTTTTTTTAACCATAATTCTTTGTAATATGGAAAACTATTGGAAAACAAACCAGTACAATGCATTTTCTTAAGACTATTTTTCAAAAAAAAAAATAATTTAATTCAAAGACCTAAACCTAAATTGATTTGTTTTCTCTTTGATAATCTCTTACACTATATGCTTCCCTGTGCCTTCTCTACTTTTTCAATCACCTTCTCCCAGTTTATCCTCCATACAGTCATGATAATAGGCTACCTAGAAAATACGGCTTTCACAGAGCCATTCCTTGGTTAAATTAGTTGAATAGCTACCTAATGCCACCTTTAGAAAAAAACTCATTGTATAATTTCTTTCCTTTTTAATGCACCAACCTCTGACCCTATCTCTCCCATGTCCTTATACTCTAGCAGTAATGACTTAGATTCATATTCCCACACCATATTGTTCATGCCCTCCACTACTTTGTTCATTCTGTTTGCTTAGCGTGGGATGGGCCTTTCTTCCTTTGCTCACTTGGTGAGCTTCTATCCATCTTACCAACCCATTGCATTGGTCAGATTCCAATGTAGGAGATAGAAGCCACTCTGTATGGCAGATAGGAAGGCACTTAATGCAGGGAAAGATATACCAACAAGATTATTGAAAGGACTGGAAGCACAGAAGTCAGGGGCCACCAATAAGCTTTCAGTTCACAACGTGGCAGGCATAATCCAGAAACTGGAAGCTGCTGCTGACAGTCAGAGGTCAGAAAGCTACAAGAAATCCTGCCAATGTCACAGCTGCCCCCAGAGCCAAGGCTGGTGACTTGACAGTGAAACAAGGAGTTTGTCACTATAAGAAAAAAAGAATGTTTGCAGGATCTTTACACATCAGCTGTCATCACTGCTAAAGGAAAACTGACTCCATTCTCCTCTGCTTTACAATTTTTGCACTAGCGCATCTCATTGTAGTTTTTAGCCTTCAAACCCCTGTAAGGTATAGGGACTTTGAAGAAGAGGAAATAGGTACTGAATGTCAATAGATAATAGCAGGAATCAGAGGCATTGTATCTTCTGTTAAGTCCTTCTCTGGACCTTCTACCCACTAAGAGTCTCAGTTAATCATTCCCTCCAAGGTATCACCTCTGTTCCTGACCAAGCCTATTCTTCTCTTATCTTAGTAGTCCCACCACAGTGTAATATTTGAAATCTAGAGATCATATATTATAAACCCAATTATTATTTTATTCATCTTTTTAAAATCCCTAGTACTTAGCATAGTCTCTAACACATAATATGCCAGGCACATTTTATTTTGCCAAATATTATTATTTTTTTATTATGTTAAAAAAATTTTAATGTTTTATTTATTTCTGAGAGAGAGAGAGAGAGAGAGAGCGTGAGCAGGGGAGGGTCAGAGAGAGAGGGAGACACAGAATCTGAAACAGACTCCAGGCTCTGCGCTAACTGTCAGCACACAGNTAAGTCCTTCTCTGGACCTTCTACCCACTAAGAGTCTCAGTTAATCATTCCCTCCAAGGTATCACCTCTGTTCCTGACCAAGCCTATTCTTCTCTTATCTTAGTAGTCCCACCACAGTGTAATATTTGAAATCTAGAGATCATATATTATAAACCCAATTATTATTTTATTCATCTTTTTAAAATCCCTAGTACTTAGCATAGTCTCTAACACATAATATGCCAGGCACATTTTATTTTGCCAAATATTATTATTTTTTTATTATGTTAAAAAAATTTTAATGTTTTATTTATTTCTGAGAGAGAGAGAGAGAGAGAGAGCGTGAGCAGGGGAGGGTCAGAGAGAGAGGGAGACACAGAATCTGAAACAGGCTCCAGGCTCTGAGCTAACTGTCAGCACACAGCCTGATCAGGGCTCGAACCCACAAACCATGAGATCATGACCTGAGCCAAAGCCTGACGCTTAACCGACTGAGCCACTCAGGCGCCCCGATTTTGCCAAATATTATTAAATGGCACTTTAATTTACAAAAATAAACGTTGTAGGTAAAATTTTCAGTTTTACTTAGGTAAAATCTAAGTAAATCTCATCTTTCAGTAGATTCAGAGACTATAGCGCTGGGAAGAAGTAACATTCAACTCCACTAAGATTTCATTCAATTCTCCTTTTCTTAGAACAATAATAGCTTTGGATATTATTCAATTAAAATGCGAATTTGAGGATTCCTTGGTTCTAGTAGATATTCTACTTATTGTATTCTCCAGTGATCAATTTGTTCTTTCCAATAGAGAATAGAAAACCAAGCATTTCAGTGCACTTATTTAAATTATTGTTCATTTATGCATTGTGTTAAATAACCCCTGGGCATGCTTATAAGCCTCACAAGTAAAAACACAGGAAGCGATTTGAATTTATGTTCTAATATAGACTAAGTATCAAAGCAGTGTTCAAATAAGATTCAGAATACATTTTTACATTCCACCCACAATTATTTCTTATTACAATGTTGTGGGTAAAGAAGTACCTGTCTGTCTAGCTTCTCACATCTCTAAAGTAGGGTTAATGTACTTTCACACTGTGTAGGTACAGTCTTATGATTCTAAGCCACCAAGTCCTATGTTTGAAGGGAAAAAAGCCTAAAGAAACATAATATTCCTCTGGACTCCATACAAATACTCATTTGTCCCCTGGAGTTGGGATGAGAGGGAAAACTAAGATACAATGAAACTAGCAATGCTCTTTAAAATGCTAACCTAACATGTTTTATGTAAAAGTATGCCACATACTAAGAGAGTAGTATATAGCTAAAGATGAATTTACCTTTCAGTTTCACTTATATTCATTTATAAGAATCAACTAAATTTTACAACTAAAATTAGGCTACTCTAGAGAAAAATTAAGAGTGAGCACTGCAGTTATCAGTAGAGAAATTAACTGCAGGGGATATAACCTTTATCATTAGCCCTCAGGACTTTTAAGTGTTTCTCTTGACCTTTACAAATGAAGGAACTGAGGTACCTAGAACATATGCTGAGAATATCAAAGAAGCAGAATTCATCTGTGTTATGGACGAAATGTTTATATTCTCCCAAAGTTCCTATGTTAAAACCCTAACCCCCCATGTAGCTGTATTTGGAGATGGAAACTCTAAGGAAGTAATTAAGGTTAAATGAGCTCATGGGGTGTTGGGCTTAGGGTGGCGAAATGCTAATCTGATAGGATTTGTGTCCTTATAAGGAGAGACACCAGAGAGCTAACTCTGTTTCTTCTCATGAAGACCACATGAGGACGCAGTGAAAAGGCAGGCATCTGCAAGCTAGGAGGAGAGCCCTCATCAGGAACAACTATGATCCTAGACTTCTAGCATCCAGAACTGTGAGAAAATATACTTCTGTTGTTTGAACCATCCAGTCTGTGGTATTCTGTTATGGCGGCCTAAGCAGACTAAATAACATCAACGAGCCAACCAAGATCCTTCCCCACTCCTGCTCTCACCCACACATACACCATGCCTTCACCAAAAAACTGATGGCCTGGGAAACAGCATATGGAAAGAGGGTTAGAATACTGCAGTTCTTATGCACTGCCATTAAGGAAAATGCCATACACATACTTCAGATTCCTCACACTTTAGGCTACTCCGGATATAAATATTTATATAGATAAAATTACTGTTACACTGATTTTACATGCTTAAGAATGTTGCAAAAAGATCATCACAGTGTGATTTAGACCCCTAGGGAAAACCTGGAGCATACATCTTTGTTGGTAGAACACAGAATCACAGTAATAGAAATGGGGTCCTTGTTTTCTCCCATGAGAACCCAAATTCCACTGTATATTACTGTGGTAATTATTTACTCTACATAATGTGCTAAAAATTGTTCTAAATCTTGGCTTTGAAAATTGATAGTAAGAAGTAATCTCTTTCAAGTCATTTAATTATAAGCTAAATGTAGGAGGTAGAAACATTCTCACCATTAATCAAATTAATACTTGGAAGGCATTAGCCCCACCCACCATTTCCCAGAAAAAGAATAATTTGGGGGCAACTAGTACAGGGTATATTCTAATTAAATTAGTTTCCTTACCCTATCTACTTTCTGCCAAATTTTTGTCCACTAATAAGGACTACTCTCAGATCTAAGCTAGGACCTAAAGTCAAAAACTCAAAATTCAGGAATACCTTTAAATGGTCATAAGTATTGTGCTGGTTATAAAGCTCTTATGGCCCAGCTCCGAATCTGTCATTCTAGATGACAGATCTGTGATCCAGAGGCCAAGATGCTAAAAACTAACTTTGTGCTTCATCAGAGTGCTCCCTGTTGGGTATCACTAAGGGGAGAGTCAGGGGAGAGGGAATTATTCTTTCCTGTTCCTATCTCTGTTGTCTAGCACTGGCCCTTCAACCCGACAGCAGCCACTGGCATTCCTAGAACTAGCTTCATGAAAGCTTCACAGAAAACCTGCAGTAGCCAAGTTTTGACTTCTCTTCAGCAATCTGAGCCCCAGTTTACAGTCAGTACTCATAGATTCTGAAAACCCTACCTTCTTCCTTCTGTGCTCCCAGTCCTAGTGATGGTAGCTACTTCCTACAGCTATTATTATTGGGCTTTCCCATTTTATTCTTTCAACTTTATTTAACCAGTTCCCTAGATTGGATTCCCTTTGTTGAAATGCATAATGTGGTTTCTGTTTTCCTGACTGGACCATCACCAATATATATATGGAAAATGATTTTTAAATTTTAGGAAGGAACATTCAAGTAAAATCTACTTCTCATTTCAACTAGATTACCCAAAATCAAAAGCTATCTCAAGCACAAATGGATTATGTACATAAAAGACTATGTTCTTTTAGATCACTTTTGGCTATACAATACAACTAAGTGTAGGTTTGGGGTTTTGCTACATGGAAATGGAATTACACCATACATTTTGTTCTGCACAGGAAGTAGTTGCAGTGATGACATCTGAAAAGTTAGAGTAAAAGTAAAGGAAATCTTTACTTTTGACATTGTCTGGGTTTTTATATTGAGCATTTTGATTTTGCAGTTGATTTTTAAAAAACTCCTCACTGTTGAAGCAAACCATTTTCTGGTTTCTTACAGGATTATTCATAGAATTGTCAGCACTGTCATGTTAATTGCCCATGGCACAAGGTAAGTGGCCAATAGTAGGCAGACATTAACTTAATGATACTGGCCTCAAGCATCCCCACTCTAAGTGGATGAAAATAAGTCACCATTATGGTTCCAGCCATGCAGCAGCCTGGTCCAGGTCTTCTTCGTCTTGAAAGCTCATGCCTTCATAAGCATAACACAAGCTTATGCTTTAACCCACATGGTGCAGAACACAAAGGTCATCTTGACAGAACACAGGTCATGTAAACACAAGTGAATTCCAATTAAAATAACAGATATTTTATTTGTATTTCTCAAACATGGTGAAAAAGAAAGATGGTCCTAGTGGGGCGCCTGGGTGGCTCAGTCAATTGGGCGTCCAGCTTCATCTTGGGTCATGATCTCATGGTTTGTGGGTTCAATCTCCCCATTGGGCTCTGTGTTCCAGCTCAGAGCCTGGAGTCTGTTTCAAATTCTGTACCTCCCTCTCTCTCTGACCCTCCCCTGCTCTCACACTGTTTCTCTCTTTCTCTCTCTCTCTCAGAAATAAATAAAAAAACATTAAAAAACTTTTTAAAAAAATAAGTAAAGAAAGATGGTCCTAGCAACATATTTTTTATCACCATTCACTTCTGTTCTCAGGTATTAATTGTGCTTCCAACCCACTGATGCCCTGCAACAAAAAAAGAACAAAACTTCTTCCAGTGGTTTCTCTCTAGTTTCCCTTTTCTTCCTAATCCTCCGTCACAACATCTCAAATACTGACCTGTCCAACATAACCCACTTTGAAAAGCCTAGGAGGGGAGGAGATTGAACAGGTGAGGCCAGAGGCATTTCAAGTGAGTGTGAAGGAGAAATTGAAGGAACTTCTACCAGGTAACTTACATCCTTCCATGCTTGGTAACCTCGTCTGGACTGCATGGTGCTAAAGCTCTCTCCCTCTATAGACCGAGGCTCCAAATGTATCTATTATGCTTTATGATCATGATATCCTTTCTGCAACATTTTCTAACACTGACATCATAGAATGGAGATTGTGAACCTATTTTTGTAAAGAAAGTTTTATCTGTTTAGAGTAGTACCTTCCATCTGTGTGGCCCGACACCTCCTTGTAGCACTGTAACATCTCTGCCATCTTTCTAGACATTGAGTCACTAAAGATATTGTTTATTCACTTCGCACTCAGCTTCCTGTGAGTCACATAAACCCAAATATATACAGACTTATGAATCAGGAGACAGAGTTATAATTCATATTCTGTCAACAAATTCATGATAATTTGTGGGAAATATGACATTTGTGCTCAGTTTCACTTAGCTTCACTAAAAAAAAAAAAAAATACCTCCTCCACCTTTCACTAAATCACATATATGAAGTTCCTAAAATATATTCAGTATGAGAAATGTGATGCACACACATTAAGTGGTCATTTGTTTCCTGCTTAAAATGTAAGATCAAGTATATGAAACTTAAAGTATGGTAGAAATAGTATAGCTGTTTAGGAGAAATAAGCAACATCAGTCCCATGAGAAATGAGTATGTCAAGTAACCAGGGAAGAAGGGAGAAAAATAATTACAGCAAAAAGAGGAGAGAAATGGCTGAAACTAAAATGCCCTAGCAAAGACAGCTAGAAATTTTAAGGAGAAAAAATGTCTAATGTTAATGAATCCATCTGCCCATCCCAACTAGCAGTGCCAGAACAGGAGGTTTAATAGCTTTTTTGGCATTTACCATTGACCTTATATTGAATTACCAATGGAAAGCTCTTATCCAAAACAGGTAAAAAATTATAATTTTCATGCAGATCAAAACCATTACAGTCTATCACATTATTTCCAAATTCTGATACTCAATTTCTCCTCGTAAGAAAGAAAAACAAAACACATCACAGTTCCTTTTGATAACTGCAAACATTGGGCCTTTTCTTTCCATTTTTTGTTTTAATGTGGAGTCCCTCACCAAAAATTAATCATAGGACATTGTCCAGCTATATTTTAGTTCTCTCTGAAGAGATGAATAGCCAACCCATAATAAAGCTTGTTCAAGGCCTAGCAATCACTACAAATGCTATGGCATCATTTGGAAGGTCGCCCCAACTGTTATCACTGCTCACAGACAGCGATAAAGTACAAAAACACTGCTATCTGAGTAATAGCTAGTTACCTCATCACTCTTTCCTGCAGAATGTCGTCCTTCGTCAGTGTCAGTCCCAGATCAATTGGTTAGAATACAGCCCTGGATATAAGCCCCCTTTTGCCTTCTGCTTCAATTACAACTCTCCTGTTTGTTTGCTTCTCAACCTCGATTTTCAGGAAAAGAACTGCAAAGATCAATTGGAAGCTTCAACTTATGCACAACTACTTGGAAATCATTTCTTTGATATTGATGTAGTGTCAATGAAAATGAAAGTGAAAAATACTACTCACTTGAGGAAAAAAAGAAATACCCTCAAGAGCTATGTTCAAGTACAATAGAAGGGTTGAACGATTGAAAATTCTTTTGTAGATAACCTGAGGGATAGTAGAAGAATACTAATAAATTGGACCTTAGAAAAGTGATAGCCTAATAACCTCAGCACTCTCTCAGAGTGCATGAGTATGAAACTCTTATTCTTAAAAAGGAAAATGAAAGTACTGATAGGTTATTAATAATATTGTCAGTAACAGGCAATAATGGAAATTTAGCAAACCAAAGGTAAATCTATGTCTTCAAATCCAACCCAGGCAATAACTATAAATTGATAAAGAAGATACCACAAAAGTTGCACACCCATATTCAGAGAGACGTAAAAAGAAAGGATATTGGGGGCACCTGGGTGGCTCAGTTGGTAAAGCCTCTGACTTGGCTCAGGATCTCACAGTTTGTGAGTTCAAGCCCTGCATTGGCCCCACACCATCAGTGAGTTTGGGATTCTCTCTCCCTCTCTCTGACCCTCCCCCACTTGTATGCTATCTCTCTCTCTCTCTCTCAAAATAAATAAGTAAATAAACAACAACAAAAAAAGTATATCCCATGGCCTAATTCCCACTTTCCCAAAATCCCTTACTTACCTCCTTCTATAACCTATGGCACAACTTGCCATCAGTGCTGTCTCCTAGGATTGATTCTGAGTCAGCCAAATCTTATACAGAATCTCCCTGACAATGGGTACCACTGAAGAATACCATTTCTCTTGGGCTTTTATTCAACCTGTATGATGCCAAACAAGAAACAGCACTTTTGAGCCCAGGACACTCTAGCTAGGATGGGGATAACATTGCAACTGACCATAATACTATGGCAGGCAAACTGTTGAAATCTGACTTTTTTTCCTGCCTATATTTTCCCCTTTCTCTCTCCCAACTCAAAGAGACAGTAGACTCTGTGCTTCTTTGTCTCAGGGAAAATACGTAGCATGGATTCTTTGAAGAAAGGAAGACAAACAGAGCCAAAGAGAAATTTGAAACTAACAAGAAAAGGTCCTCAAAATGGGGGGTTGGGGGGGGGAGAAGTCTGTGGATATCTTTGGAGATGGGAAACCTGGTCACTGGTCACTAAAAATGTGGCAGGAGCTCAGAGAGATAGCCAATTGGTAAAGGCTGTGAGTAAGGTGACATACCTGGGAATATCCTGCCCCAAGGGCAGCAATGAAGCATAGAGAAGTGGGTAGGAAGTCAGGAATGACTTGGCAGATGGAAATAACAGGTCCTCCATCCCCCCAAAAGGTGAGAAACTAATATGGTCACATTTATCCTTCACAATCCCATTAAAGTCCACTAGATGCAGCCTACAAACATATAATTTCTCAGGAAATCCAAATCAGCCAGCCTTCTTCCAACATTGGCACAGATCATGATATCTTCCACTGGGCCCCAGGTGAAGTACCTAGATTATGGCAAAGAGTGATGTTGTACAAAAAACACCCATTGGAAGCACCACTCAGCTCATCTAGATGCTCATTCTTGGGAGCTGAAACTGATGGATCAGCAGATGTAGTGTTGCCTACTTAAGCTCCTTGTTGGTGAGGGAGATGCCTTGAATGATTTTTCTCACTTTTCCCTGGCAAAAGACAGTTGCATTTCACTGACCTATATAAAAGAATGCAACTAGATTAAAAAAGGAATACAATAAGCAAGAACCTCTGTGGGGGCAAAGTTTCAGCCTATAACCTGGTAACCTATGTCATGACGTGGTTATCACGTGTTGTACTGGATCATGGGGCATGTTTTTCAGCAGACAATAGAAGACAGTGTTGATAATTTGGAAGCAATTACTCCTTCAAACATAGAGCATGCTTTGTCAAGAAGGAAGTAAGCTTTAGGGTCAAGTTGACTTTAGGTAAAATGGTAGATCTCTGTGCACTCTGCATGATCTAAAGCAAATTACTGAATCTCTTTGTTCCTTACTTAACCTATCTGTGAAAAGGAAATAATGCAAGGGTGGGGGAAGATTGGTAATAAATTTAAAAATATACACAAACTTTGTTGGGTGTCTAGGTAGCTCAGTGGGTTAAACATCTGACTTGATTTTGGCTCAGGTCGTGATCTCATGGTTTATGGGATTGAGTCCTGCATCAGCCTCTGTGCTGACAGTGCAGAGCCTGCTTGGGGTTCTGTCTCTCTCCCTCTCTCTGTCTCTCTGCTCCTTTCCCACTCACACACTCTCTCTCAAAATAAATAAATAAACATTTCTTTTAAATATAGTAGTGACTGTGGATTTTTTTCCCCTCACACTACTCTCCCCTTAGCCCTTATTCATCATTCTACACTGGCTGTCCTTTTTTTCACTGAAATTCAAATTCATTTTAATTTTCTACTGCTTGCTATAATGCCTGCAATGAATTAGGCTCCATATAAAATTTATAAAACCTTGTTATACTTTCAAACCTCTTTACATCAAAATTTTTGATTCAGTTTTCTTCAAAAACTTCTCAATACCTCTTAGCTGTTAGCTATAAAGCAAGTAAAAGAGGAATAGAAGAAAGCAATTCAATAAAAATAGGATTTACTTTTAAAAAAGAAAGGTTTTACTCTTCTTTAATTGGCTGTTTGATATAGATAATTTTCAAGATTGGGACATTTTATAGACTAAAAGATCATGTTAAAGTTTTTCCTTAGAGTAATCAAGATTTGGTGATCCTTTAGAGGAACAAGAATCATTAAAAACAGCAAAGAGAAAGGAGTTATTAGATGTGGAAGATCAAGGTCTCCAATATATTAAAATAAGCAATGCGGGCCTGTGAATTCCAGCGAGCTGAAGATAACATTTTCACTGCACATTTCTTTAAAAGAAGATAAAGAGTACTGAATCAATATATCATTGAAGAGATTATTATTTTGTACAAGCTGAAGGTTGGTGCAGGTCATTCCCACTAAAGCAAACAGAATTTGTTAATTTAATCCAACAGACTTGGCAGTGAAACCAAACAGGAATTTAATCAGCAGGAGAAGGTGGTGAGCATCTCTGGAAATTGAATGATCACTGTGCAAACAGTAAATATCATTATGGAACAGCAAGGAAATAAAAAGGGTGCTCCTTTCAGGATTTTCATTGAGTTCATCAAACATAATAAATGATTCCAAATAAACCATTTCTAGGACTGCAACAATGACTTAAGGTTACTTGTGCTGGAAAGTTAAATTTTATAAAGTTTTCCAGTTTCCCATCTTTCTTAAATATTTTCCTTAAAAACTGCAATGTTATAAAATGAAAGATTAAGAGTCTTATATTCTAAGTAAAGACAGAAGCTGACTTTTCAGTTTCTCATCTCAAACATAATGTGCTGACTTTCTGATGCTAACTTAAAGACTTTTTGGGTACAGAGACTAACAGAGACAAGGCTAGTTAGTATAAACTAACATTAGTTAGTTTACTTAAACAGTAATTGCTTTCATTATCTTCAAAACTGAGAGCATTTTTTAAGCATGTGTATTATTGCAAAGGATCAATAAAATTTACTTATCCTCTCCCCATCTCTGCCTCTCACTTCAATGAAATTACCCTCAAAGCATATTCAGAATCTATCACACTTCCTGTTACCACAGAGTTTCAATTTCCCTTAGCCCTTCTTTCTTTTTTCCTCATTTCAGCCTCTTATAAAACTGTGCTTTGTTTGCAAGCTCTCCTTATCTCTAATCTAGTCTCCTTGAAACCCCTGTTTTAAGAGCATAACCTTTTGTTCGTGCTGAACATGGCACGTAGTGTGTAGTGTATCCAAAATCAAAAGACTTTCTCAATGGTGTTTTTTGCCCCTTTAACTCTGAAAACAGTGTTGTCATTAAACCGGTAAACTAATTGTCCCATGGAACCTCAATAAACAAATGTCAATTGGTGTTTTCCAAGCGTGACTAACAAAAATCACATAATAAGTGGCAAAAACCAACTCCTTATTTCAAAATCTCATGGAAAATGTTTTCAGCGTTCAATTATTGAAAGTAAATGGTAAGGGGAGGTGGGGGGGATGGGTGAACTAGGTAACTAAGGAGAAATAGGGATTAAAGAGTACACTTATCATAATAAGCACTGAGCAATGTATACAATTGTTGAATCACTATATTGTATACCTGAGATTAATATAACACTGTATGTTAACTATGGAATTAAAATTAAAAATTTAATAATAAAAAAAGTAAATGGTAAACTTATACTAAAACTCTGGAAGAAGATTGTCTAGCTTCATGGAGAACTAGATGCAGAGATGAAAAGAAAGAACTCTATTTTGTTAAGCTACTAAGGAGAAAGAAAATAACAGTTATGTACTCAGAGAAAAGATGGAGACTCCTAGCTTTAGGGAAGAATAGAGATATTTTTCATAGGTTTTTGGTGTTTAAAAGTGGACAGTAAGATACATACTTATTTCCAGCCCAGTTTTTATTCTGTTGAGACTCACATATCTCCATATTTCATCGTCCACAGGAACAGAATATTCCCTTTTCCATGTGTGTATGGTAATATCATCTTCTCTCCACAGTTATCGAAAGGAGTGGAATATTCTGTAGAATTTTAGTTAATTTAAGAGCCTAAATATCCTTTTAAGTGTTTATGGTAGATTGTTTACAAAGAAAGCCACAAAAATGCTTTCCATCCTTATATGCATATCACCCCTTTGCAATGTGACTTTGTAGTTTCTTCCATCAAGAGATAGAGAATTTTCACCACATTTTGAATCTGAGCTGTCCTTGTCTTTTGCAGGAACCGAAAGAATGTGGTGGAAATAATGGTTGTGACTTCCAATCTAGGTCTCAAGAAACCTTTTGGCAATGGTCCTTGCCTCTTGGAGTGTTGCACTGAAACTGGCATAGGACAGAAACCAGACTCTAGGGTCATGAAAGACCCTGTGACTAAATTGTCCTGGCTGAAGCCCCTTTAAGTTAACCAACCAACAACCAATCAACAACTTATACATACATGAGTAAGGCCATCTCAGACCATCCAGCCCCAGCCAAGATGCCAGTCAACTGAAGCAACAAGAGTGACTCCAGGTAAGACAAGAAAAAGAGCCATTCCATTGTATCCAGCCCAGATTGCTTACCCACACAATCATGGGCAGATAAATGCATATTGTGTCATGCCACTAAGTTTTGGACTGGTTTGTTTTCCAACAATAGATAACTGGTACATAATTGGTAGTGGAAGGGAAGTGTTGCAATAAAACCTAGAACATTTAGCATTGGCTTTGGGACCAGGGAGTACACAGAGTCTATACAAAGTAATGAGGAAATTGTTAACGGAGCCTGAAAGTGGTGAGGAATATATTGTCAGAGAGGCTGGAAAGAGAGTGGCCCTGGTTTACATAATGGCAAACATGATAACCATAAAGGTCATAATGATACCATACCATGAGGATGCCTGGGTGGCTCAGTTGGTTAAGTGTCCAACTCCAGTTCAGGTCATGATCTTGCAGTCCATGTGTTCAAGCCCCATGTTAGGCTCTGTGCTGACAGCTTAGAGCCTGGAGACTTTTTCTGATTCTGTATCTCCCTCTCTCTCTGCTCCTCCCCCATTCGTATTCTGTCTCTCAAAAATGAATAAATGTTAAAAAAAATTTTAACACCTTACTATGGCATGGTAAAAAAAAAAAAAACAACACAATAAGAAAGTTAAGAAATAATGCCCAATAAACTTACCGATCTACCTAAAATGATATCTAGACAGTGTGTTGAAAGTCATAATGCTGGGTATATAAACTATATATGACAAGTCAATGGAAAAAAAAAAAGGAGAAAATTGGGGGTGCTGGGGTGGCTCAGTCAATCAAGAATCCAACTTCAACTCAGGTCATGATCTCTCACAGTTGGTGGGTTTGAGTCCCGCATCGGGCTCTGTGCTGTCAGCTCAGACTGGAGCCTGTTTTATATTCTGTGTCTCCCTTTCTCTCTGCCCCTTTGCCACCCCCATTCTGTCTCTCTCTTAAAAATAAATAAGCATTAAAAAAATTTTTTTTAAAAGGAAGAAATTGTTGTTTGCAAGCAGAATTTAAAGAAAGGTGCTAAGTGGGAAAATAAATGTTTTTCTTATCCCTAGTCTCTCCAGCTAGCAAAATATTTCCAAATTAAGAAATAACTTCAAGCAAAGATCAAATTAAGGGTATGGATATAGAACTCTTTTTAGGATCTCAAAAATATCTAAGGTGGTAACTAGTAGCTCTCTCAGACAAAGAACTTTTAAGGAGAACATTAAGGGTACTGTCCCCAAACATGCTGACACACAAAAACAGAGATCTGTCTAGAAAAAAAAATATGATGTGGTTTTTAGGGCATGTGGTAAGCCCTGATTAGATTCACAGGAAATGCACAAAGTTTTCTGGACATCTGTACTAGCAAAAGCAACCTTATACTGTAAGAAACCATGTAATTCAAAATGAAAAAAGACTAATGGATTCAGCCTTTTTACAGACAAAAATCAGTCTGGGAAAATAACTCAGCTACAAACACAGGCCATTTTTTACAGGAAAAGAAAGATATCAGAGGATTGAATCAAGAGCTGAGAACAATGGACTAGGGAATCAATTCAATGGACTATTGACCTAGTCTCTTATCAAGGAATATTCTCATCCCCTAAAATACAGAAACCTAGCAACATGTACCTGGTTAGATTTCAGAATGTCCATGGGCAGACAACTGCTAGGAGTTCCTATTCTTCCCCTTTGAATACAAATGTCTATTGCAGCTGTCCTTATCCAGCTTCACCATTGTATGTTGTATGTAGAGTAAAAAATGATCTGTCCTTTTATTTAAGTTTCCTGAAGAAGAGTCCTAACCAAGAAACTGCACCAAAACAACCTCATCCACATGTGGCCCTGACCCTGGACTTCAAGGATAATTCCATATAAA
Organism: Crocuta crocuta; assembly: GCF_008692635.1. Taxonomy (NCBI): domain Eukaryota; kingdom Metazoa; phylum Chordata; class Mammalia; order Carnivora; family Hyaenidae; genus Crocuta; species Crocuta crocuta. The sequence goes on from NW_027530502.1 coordinate 3,894,325, forward strand.
TATAAGATTTTTGTGGGAGGAGTGAGCATATTTTCATGTGGAAGAGATGTAAATTATTATTTCCAGAGGGCAGATTATAACAGATTGTATGCAAAGATGGCTACAAAAATTCCTAAAACTCCTTTCTGCATACCCCTTAGTAATGTGACTTTGTTGCTCCTCCCTACTGGAGATGGAGTTTATTTTCCCCAACTCATGAAAGTGGGCAGGCCGACTATTACGGGAGCTCCAAATCCTATACAACAAGAGAATTTGTGCTTCTTGCCCTTTGGAATGCTGCCCTGAGACTGCCATGAAGAAGCCCAGTTCAGTCAATTAGGAAGTAAGAGACAACGTGGGGGAGAGATGAGTTGTCCCAACCAGACCTCCAGACAACAACCAGTAGCCAATGTCAACTGCCAATATGTCAGAGGCCCTCGTACACTATCCAGTCCTGGTTGAGAGGCAGACTGTAGCCACATGAGTGAACCTCAGAGAGATCAGCAGAAGGAACACCCCGCTGAGCCCAACTTAAATTATTTATTCACAAGAGGGGAAAAAAATGACTGTTGTTTTGGGTGGCTTCTTACATAGTAATAAATAACTGATGCACTGAAGTACTGTATTTCCTAATCTTCTAAAACAATGCAGATTTAAATATTCTGTCCTAATATCATATGACGTGCCAAATGGATGCCATTTTTTTCCCAATGGAAATATGGTCCTACAAGAAAACAAGTACTATGTGTGCTCTAATGATGGTGACCTGAATGAACACTGCTCACCTTCTAGAAGACAAATTGTTATTATTGTCTAGTATTGAAGTCTTTAATCCTGAACACAGGTAGCTTTCCTTCCAGGGATGCAAACCAAAAGGGGAGAGAAGAGAATAAAATCAAATGCCTTCATCTGAAGAGGTATCATAGATACTACCTAGTTACACTTAAGTCCAATAAATTCATTGAACATTCATCCCCAGGTATCACTGTCTCATGATTACTCTAGCTGCCCATATGCATTCATGGAAAAGCACAAACATATAAAAGATAAAGTAAAGAGAAGAGAGAGAAAACTATAGATTGAGGGGCAAAGGTGAATAACTGTTATAATGATACACTGAACAATTACATTTCTATAATATATTTTTGTTTGAATTGCTTCCCAGCTAGACCTCTTTCTTGGGAGATGCTGTGTAATTTTTCTGGTTATGTGATAGAACCAAGATGAAAGAAAACTCACAAGCTCCTGTGGCTTAAAATATAATGGTTGAAAATTGGTAGGTTATTTTTAAAGTTTTTTTCTTCTATTTGACAAGGAAAAGCAGAACTATATCCACCACCCCCACTCTCGTCCTTCTCCAAAATAAAGGTCAAATTGCTTCTTCTCTGTTTTCAAAGACATTGCTAAAAAAATCTGATGCAAATTGATAATGAGTGCTAATATAATGGCCTAAATAGCACCCTCCCCCAAACCTCTTAAAATAAAGTATATTCAGATGCTGAAGAAGAAACCAACTTTAAAAATCATCTAAAATTGAATATCTATAATTGTAAAAACTGTCACTGTAGTATCCCGTACCTCACCTCATGGAACAGTCATTTGTATTATATGATCATTTATTTTAACTCCCACTATTTTGGAAATAGATAAAATTCAAGAATTCATACATTCAGTACCTTGTCTCTAGATAGCTAACTAATTCTACCAAAGTTAGAACTTATTTAAATATTGATTATAAATTAAAATTAAATTATTTTAAAACTTCTAGGCTAATTTAGCACTGTTAACACTTCTGTTCAAACATACTGAATTATCTGAGGGGTTGGGGGGCTAGTATGTATGTTAGAAATATGTGAAGGTTGTTTTATTTTTCAATGAGACTCAACTGTGAAAGAGCCCATAGTCAAATTTCTTAACTTTATTTCTTAATATAATTTATTGTCAAATTGGCTTACATTCAAAGCCAGTGCAGATCCCAACAAGTGCCTTCCTCAATGCCCACCACCCACTTCCCCTTTCCCCTACCCCCACCAACCCTCAGTTTGTTCTCTGTATTTAAGAGTCTCTTATGGTTTGCCTCCCTCCCTCTCTGTAACTATTTTTTCCTCTTTCCTTCCCCATAGTCTTCTGTTATATACAAGGAAACTAAAGGTCAGAGAGAATACCCTGGAGTAGCAATGCTTATTACTGGTCATGCTAGTTTAAAAATCAAGTTTCCTGGACATTCAGGTCAACAACCTCCCCCACTTTAGCATGCAGACTTACTGAGGAGTTTATGTGTGCNTAGCACCCTCCCCCAAACCTCTTAAAATAAAGTATATTCAGATGCTGAAGAAGAAACCAACTTTAAAAATCATCTAAAATTGAATATCTATAATTGTAAAAACTGTCACTGTAGTATCCCGTACCTCACCTCATGGAACAGTCATTTGTATTATATGATCATTTATTTTAACTCCCACTATTTTGGAAATAGATAAAATTCAAGAATTCATACATTCAGTACCTTGTCTCTAGATAGCTAACTAATTCTACCAAAGTTAGAACTTATTTAAATATTGATTATAAATTAAAATTAAATTATTTTAAAACTTCTAGGCTAATTTAGCACTGTTAACACTTCTGTTCAAACATACTGAATTATCTGAGGGGTTGGGGGGCTAGTATGTATGTTAGAAATATGTGAAGGTTGTTTTATTTTTCAATGAGACTCAACTGTGAAAGAGCCCATAGTCAAATTTCTTAACTTTATTTCTTAATATAATTTATTGTCAAATTGGCTTACATTCAAAGCCAGTGCAGATCCCAACAAGTGCCTTCCTCAATGCCCACCACCCACTTCCCCTTTCCCCTACCCCCACCAACCCTCAGTTTGTTCTCTGTATTTAAGAGTCTCTTATGGTTTGCCTCCCTCCCTCTCTGTAACTATTTTTTCCTCTTTCCTTCCCCATAGTCTTCTGTTATATACAAGGAAACTAAAGGTCAGAGAGAATACCCTGGAGTAGCAATGCTTATTACTGGTCATGCTAGTTTAAAAATCAAGTTTCCTGGACATTCAGGTCAACAACCTCCCCCACTTTAGCATGCAGACTTACTGAGGAGTTTATGTGTGCTGTGGGCTGGAGACGTCGGCTTCTCACAGTCCTGAATCCAGGAGCACAGAACCTATGTAATCCTTCAGCCACAGCCCTATCTCTGATTGATTAATTCAGATTCTCTGTGGATGATCATGGCAGTCATAATCTCTAAAAGTGCCCAGGAGATTGTGATATGCGGCCAGGTCTGAGAACCAGTGAAATGGCTTTTCATCCTCACTCCCTTAAACAGGCTCAGGCTACCAGGCTGGCAGTCCCAGCCTCACTTCCCAGAGTTTCTGGCTCTCTTTGGCAATTTTGATACCTTACACATCAAAAACCTAATTCTGAGAGCCTAGATTCTTGGAAATAAATACATTAAAAAGGTTAAGATAGTGAACATTAAAGTACATGGTCTCAGGTATATACCTTTGTCAGTGACGCTTTCCACAGACATATGAGAACAAAAGAAATAAATAAAAGAGCACCCGATCTGGCTATGTAAAAGTAGTACTCCTTACATTGGTTTAAACAGCTAACCAAGTCTGCAATAATATGTATCAACTTGTTTATGGGCTCACTTCATTACATTCCTCAACCACTTATATAAAGCCACGGTCATCTGTTCACAGGCTCATGAAATTAGAGACAGCATGGCTTAGATTCTCAGACATGAGGGCAATGGAGAGAAACACAGGTAGAAAATTTTACATGAAACAAAGGTCTAAATCAGTCAGAGTCCAGCTTAACCACATCACAACAACTGTTAGCAATCCAAAAGCACACGTAAACGTATCAACTAATCCTTAGTTCAACCCAATCCTCAAGAAGCAAAGCTAAATCCGGGTTATTTTGAATCTCAGAGATATGAAAGATAAATTCTATCTGTTGGAATAAAATAATAAGCAAAAATGGCCTCCTCGCCTCTTGCACCTCTTTCTTAACTGTTGCACTTAAGTTGGAAAACAACTTTGATTCTGTGACTTGAGCCGGCAGGTCGTCTCCATTTCCAGGTGAGGCATAAACATCAGTTGGATAGCTGCAGTATTAAGAGTATTACAGGTTTCATTCTTTCTCCTTGCACAGGCCTAACTATTTTGGGGCAAATATCAAATATTTGGTATGATATATTCAAAATCTGAACTACCTAATCAAGAAAGGCCATGTCTATAAAGTTGCTCAACTCAGCTCTTATGTGGAGAGTAGTCCAATAAACCAGAAACAAGTGTGTTCCCTAAGCTTTAAACAAGACTAAAAAGGGAAAAGTTTGTCTGGTTTTATCTTAATGTTCTAGCTTGAGGCCTATTCTATAGAATTGATTGTTTTGTTTTTCTGCCTCTGTCACCAACTCTTCTCCACTACATTAAATCCCACACATGGCAAACACGAGTTAATTAAGCATTATATTACAGAGTATTAATATAAATGTTTCAGATGCTTCTCCTTAAACCTCTATGGCATAATTACTATTGCCCTGCAGGAGAAATTAATTTACACTGTTAACAGAAATACTTAGAAACAAACATATTTAAATGTTTAAACATCAGTTCTAAAAGAACAGATTAAAGGAAGCAATAGTTAAATCAAAACATTATCTAGATGGTCCACAGGGTAATGTGAAAAGAGAACATAGACCTCTTGCCATTTTAGTCATACTGAAAGAGATTTTCAAATAACCTCATTTGCTTTTACTCCAAGAACTAAATATGAATGTTGTCAATTTTCTTTACCTTCTTCCAGGATAATCATGAATATCATCAAGAAGGCATTTCTTCCAGCTCACCAAGCTCCTTCCCTTCAATAGATTAAGACAACTTCACAAGCAGAGCCAGTGGAAAACAATATCAGGGTTGAAATCACAGGGCGCAAGTAACTTTCAGATATTACATGGTGCATTCTCCACCTCTGATAGAATCATTTAAACCGGTGGTTCTCAACCTTGGCTGCACATTGAAATCATTTGAGAAGCTTTTCAAAATTCTTCTGCCCATCCCCAAACCCCAGGAATTCTAATTTAATTGGTCTGGAGTACAGCCTGAGTATTGAGAGTTTTTAAAGCTTTCCAGGTGATTTTAATGCAGCCAAGTGTCAAAGCCCATCAAACAAAAGATGACCGAGAAAACACCTGAAGGCACGAAAAGTTAGGTGTACATAGTTTGCTGCAGCATCGGAGACCTGAGTAGAATCTTGGGGACTTTTCAGTAAAGGGGGATCTAGGGGAGCTTCAAACTGGGTGATTTTTTTTTTAAAGCTGAGGAAAGCAAAAGACAGTTCTGGATTAGATGACATCAAGAAATAGGGAAAGTCAGTGATTCAATATCTCAATTATCTTCATCCAAGAGGCATAAAGATTAGATCAGAGCAGAGCTCTCATTGTTAAAGAATCAAAATCACTCAGAAGGCAAAGTTGTTAAAAATGAGAAGGGAGTATTAATCATTTTTTGTGGTTAAGCTGTGGCCTAGTCATTGCTCTCTTCTAAACGCGGTGCATTTATGTTCTTTGGGAAGTATTGAAGTCTGGTTTTTAATTAAAGCCTATTTTCCCTTTCTCTGTTTATTTAATAGGACCTATTTTCATATTCCCATAAGGTTGAGAACCACTGATTTAGACAAACTCAAAAACCTAGCTGAATATGAATGTTGATTCTGTTGGGGCACCTGGGTGGCTCAAGTCGGTTGAGGGTCTGACTTCGGCTCAGGTCGTGATCTTGCATTAGTGGGTTAGAGCCGCTTTGGGTTCAGTGCTGACAGCTCAGAGCCTGGAACCAGATTCTGATTTGGTGTCTCTCTCTCTCTGCTCCTCCCCCGCTCATGCTCTGTCTCTCAAAAAATAAAATAAAATGTTTTAAAAAATTTGAATGCTGATTGTGTCGTCTGTCATTCTTTTGAGTTCCAGGGTTAAAATTAGCTGATTTGTCTTATTGAACATGTATTTTATTTCTCCCCAATTTTTCCAAGTGAAACCTTCCTAAAGCTGGACCTTTCACATAAAACTCTTTGTTCCCATTCCCTTGATGGAATATCCCATTCTAATTACGACTTTAATTTGCAAGAGAATACATGCTACATTCTAAAGAAAAATCTTGTGTGAAATAGCACCTTTTGGTAACATCACCATTAAAACAGTAGTTCTGCATTACAGAGTCATGTTTTATGTATTCTGTTCTCAACAGAAGCCACTGTTATTTTTCACAATTACTAGCTCAGAGATACCTTGTTCTGACACTACACAAGGTGGGGATTCTTTATAGAAATGTGTTTGGCACCATTTTGATCACTTACCTAATGCTCTATTCTATAAGAAATCAGAATGTTAGTGATCAATTATGCTTTAGGCCAAAAATGCATATGTATATTCAATAGAAATTGGGGTTAACTCTTTTTTGATACTCTGGACTGTCTGCTCTCTTAGGAAGCAATTATAAACCATATTTAACTTCTCCCTGAAAATAAGGCTCTTTCAGTGTTTTACATAAATCAATACAAGAAGTCATGTTTTTATTTCTATGAGTGAGGAAAAAAATAAGAGAAAATATATTAACCTCTGATGACATACCCATAATGCCTAGTTAGAGAACTCCACTCAAAGCCACCTGAGGCCATCCATATTTTCTGCTCCTCTGAGCTACACAGAGATTGGAGTAAAAGTTTTCCTCATGTCAACTGAGTTATTTCCCCTGTTGGATGCTAAGGGAACCCAGAAATGGCACCACTCTTTCCCTACTTGGGTTCTGAATCAGCCAAGCAAACCAAAACTTAAGGGAGAAATATGTTTAAAACCTATATAACCACAAGAAACCATGTCAAAGGTTGGGTTCTCCACATGCAGACACTGAAACAGAGTTTGAGTTCAAATCAGAGGATCAAAGGAAGGAGAAGAAGCAAAACTGACCAGAGGAAAAAGTCACAGGTGAAGCAGACCTCAAAAAAGACTTGCCCATCCTGACAGGAAGCTCTGGAGTAAGCATTGCCAATGAGAGTTGTCCCATAGTGAGTTGAAATGTCTAAGCCTCTAAGCCCTCTCTTGGCTCATTCAGTGTGGGCTGCCTTGGGAAAGGTATGACTGAGCAAGGCATCCAGCTCTTTGCAGCCAAGGCACATCTGAAAAGAACAGGGTGCTAGAGGTATTCTGCCCAGCACCCTCTCCCAGCTGGACAGCAAATCCTTCCTTGAATGAGGCTCTGGGGAGCACATATTCATGTCTACCACAGACCACGTTGGAGAATATGGCTAACATATTCAGCATCAGTAGGTTTTTCAGTATGACACCGAGCACTGTGACATTCCAACATGGGCAATACTAAGTAATCACGGACCTAATTTACAGGGATGGGCCACTGAACACGTAGCCTAGAAATGCTGACCAGAACATGTAGTTTTTACCAGCAACTGGCTTTAAAGAAGGGAAAAAAATTAAGAGTCTCAGACATATGTCTAATTCCTGCTCCCATATTCTTCAAAGAAGTCACTCAACAAGAGGAAATGTGGGAATGGAGAAGTGGAGACAAACCAGAAGAGATGCCAGTGACGCCCTCTCTCCTCCACCTGAGTCCTAGAACTTGACAGTCAGTTAAAGGCAGTATGATGAGGCTTATTATCATATTTCAGTCTCTGGATAATAATAATAACTCACATAATAACTTAAAACTCTCATGTACATAGTAATCACTCTCTGCATACTTATAATTATCATTCCATTTGAAAGTTTAGTTATTGTGGAGTTGGCTTGGTTGGTTGATTGGTTGGGGAGTTGAAGTTCAAAATTTTCTTATTGCAGTTGCATGTAAATGAATATATTCATTTACCATGTCCTAAATAACATTGACATTTTTTTCAGATGCTCTTTACTCTTTTCTATCTTAATGCAAAAGTCACAGAGGGGATTTTAATCCCTCAGTGGTAAGGTGATATATGCTGCAAGAGCAATTCAGCAGCCAGACTGAATATCCTTATTCCCCTTTCAGCCACCTACTTCTTGACACTATCCGATAGTATGGGGCCAGAGAAGGGAAACTGCCTAGACAGCGACTTAGGATAAGGAGCATCTAGGAACCCAGCTCAGGGAGTCACAGTAAGACTCACAGAAAGAGAGCACAGGAATTGAATGCAGGCATGACACCCCCACCTGCTCAGTGAAGTGATTCCAAGAGTAACCACAGGTGCCGATCACAGATTCTTAAGAAAGGAGCACTGAATTAATTGTCAAAGTGTATCAATCTTTTCTCAGCCAGCCAAAGGTATCTCCTTTTAAATAATTGACTAGTCCTTCCTCTATGAGGGCATGATAAATGAAATGTTGCTAAGGAGTTTCATTTTAATGTTTAATTTTTAATTTTAGGAATTTCATTTTTAAAACAATGATCAAGTGTGTAATCAGGTAAGATCTGATGTTATAGAGGTTTATTCATGGCAAGAAAATACATGACAAGCTGTTAATTTCTGCATATGCCGCTAAGACAAGACAATCTTCTAGAACTCATTCCAGACTTATGATTAAAGACTACCATAAAACCATTTCCTAAAAGCAACCATCTAGAATATCTGCCTGACATAGAACTTAACCATATTAACGAAAACACAGATCTAAGCTGGAACTGCCTGAGTCTTCCTGAGCCTTTAACAGTATCTTACAAAGTGTTGTTCTATCACACAAACACTCCAAGCACTTGCTAAAACTACAGATGTCTAGACTCCACCTAGTGAGTATGTATGGAGGATGACCCAAGAGTCTGTGTGTTCAACAAGTTACCCAGGTGATTTTAATGTGTGTTAGGGTTTGAGAAATCCTGTTAGAAATCTAGGCTGGAACAAGGTCAGACACAAAGTCCAGAATCCACGCTGAAAGGAAAAATGCTACAAAATCCATTTGACATTTATTTGGGAACAGTATTTTCAAAAGAGAATACTGAAACTCTTACCATTCAACTGATATTTTATCATGTTCCTGCCTGTCCAGACGCTGTGCTAAATACACACACATTATGACTCCTTTCACACTGAATTCAGATCTTATGATATGCATATCACGAGAAATTAAAATGAGAATTTTGAGAAAAAGGTACACTTCCCCTGAAATGGAACTACCCTAAGGTCAGAAAAACATTAAAAAGTGGATATGATATGATTAAGTGAATCTAGTTCACTCCAGGGAAAACAGGGTGTGGAGAGTGGACAGATGTGCATGTGACGATTTTAAAATTAAAAGATCTCTTGAAATAAGAGATCAGAGCTTCGAGTTGATTCCTATCCCAACCAGTATCAGTTCTTTATACTACAATCAGAGAGTTGATGAACTTTTGATCTGCCCTTTCTTTCTCTGGAAGCATAGATCAAAAAGCTGTTATCAAACAGAAAGGATAAAAGGAGAGTATATAAAACACTGTTGATTTTCCATAAAGTACCCATGAACTCTATGGGTACTCTGAAAGAAACTCCTGACATTGAACCTACTCCACACACACTACCTGCTATAGTCTTGAGTGTTTGTGTCCTTCAAAATTCACATGTTGAAATCCTAATGCCCAGTATGATGGTCTTAGGAGGTGGGGGCCTTTGGGAAGTGATTAGGATATGAGGGCCTTGTCCTCACAAATGAGATCAATATCCTTATAAAAGAAGCCTCAGATAGCACCCTTTAACCATGTGAGGACACAGCAATAGGCTATGAACCAGAAACATGGTGCTCACTTGACCATGCTGGAACCTGATTTTGGACTTTCTAGTTTCCAGAAATGTGAGAAATGTATGTTGTTTATAACCTACCCAGTTCTTAGTATTTTGTTATAGCAGCCAAAAGGACTAAGACACTACCACAGCTCACTAGAAAATTACCTCTTGCTTAGCATAATCTAAACTTATTCAAAATTGAGTACCTAAAATGGTTTCTATAAAGCTTTGCACAAATATGGCAATGTATGCATAAGTCCATTTGACTCTTGTAGCTTTTGTTGTTAAAAGGTTTTGCAAAGTATTTGTGTTTATAATTTTGTCCTAGGATCAAACATTTTCACTGTAGTGAAGAAAAAAGGAAAATATACATTAAATGTTAAACTTAAATGGTGAAACTATGGTTGATTTTCCTACATTTCCCAAATGTGTAATAATGAGAATATATTACTTCATAATGAAAATATTTAAAATTAATCTTTTGGGGAGTTTTTATGACTAGAATTTTTAATTAAAAATAAATTTCAAAGTTAAGAGTCTTCGGTGGTCATTGTTTCCTTTTACCTTATTCCCTTTCTTTCTTAAAAATGTGTTTTACCCTGCAGGTTAGATCGCCTCTCCATTCTTTCAAACATTTATAAGCTTCAACATTTTTGCCATAACAAAAAGTTCTAGCTTTCCTTTTTCTCTTCTTTTTTTATTACAACCCTATAAATTCTAACTACAGTTGTCCACTGTGCCTCCCATTATTCTCAATAATCATGACGAACTGACTTTGAAAGCATATTGCTTTAGCACATTAACTTTTGCTGGGGCACCTTTCTTTTCCACACCTGACTCTTCTACCCTGCAATTTTATATCCACTCTACCCAACAGTTTTCTAGGTAATAAATTATGCACGACATCTGTCTTGTCCTAGTTTTTAAAATCCCTGTAGCCTCTTAAAAGTCTTTTTAATGTCCTCATACCCAAGTCCAGGCTGGCTCTGGTACTTCCTTTATGTTATAATTTTCTGTTGTCTTTTCTTTAATCTTTACTTTTATGCTCTCCTCCACAATCTTCCTCAGCATTTCTTTCCAGTAGTTTGGTTTCTTTTTGTTTTTAAGACATTTCCTGCTTCCAAAATTCTTTGTGCATCACTCCACCAACCTAGGGCTAGTGAAATAGTGAAATGTAAACATTTCTCATTCTCCACCAAAATTATGACCCTTCCACCTACTTAAAATTTAAGTACAATTATACTAAACTATGACATATACTTAAAATTTAAATACGATTCTACTAAACTACTACATAGTCTGTCACTCCCCAGACTCAGTTTATGCTATGAACAAAGGGTCATTCTCAACTAATCCCTCAGAACAGTGCCTAGATTAGGACACTCCACACCTTATCGTCATTTCTTGGCTGTTTTTTTTTTAATTTACTTTTCCCTCTAAACTTTAAAATCCAAATGGAAGAGAATGAGGTCTTCAGGTCTGTATCATCAGCATTTATCATAGCAACTAACACATGGTAAACCTTTAATAATTATCTACTAGGTAAATATGTATCACAAGGACACATGAATTCAGAAGGCAATAAGGGAACCCAGCTATCTACTACTAAGCGACATTGAAAGTTGATGAAATATACAATTCCACTCTTCTCTTTAAATAATTGTTGTTTTACATCCCCAAAGGCAAGGGAATCAAGAGCAAAAATGAACTATTGGGACCTCATCAAGATTAAAAGCTTCTGCACAGCAAGGGAAACAATCCATAAAACTAATAGGCAACCAACGAAATGGGAAAAGATAGTTGCAAAGCACATATCAGATAAAAGGTTAGTATCTAAAATCTATAAGGAACTCACCAAACTCCACACCTGAAAAACAAATAGTCCAGTGAAGAAATGGGCAGAAGACATGAACAGACACTTCTCCAAAGAGGACATCCAGATGGCCAACAGACCCATGAAACGATGCTCAGCATCCCTCCTCATCAGGGAAATACAAGTCAAAACCACACTGAGATACCACCTCACGCCAGTCAGAGTGGCTAAAATGAGCAAATCAGAGGACTCTAGATGCTGGCGAGGATGTGGAGAAACAGGCACCCTCCTACACTGTTGGTGGGAATGTAAACTGGGGCAGCCCCTCTGGAAAACAGTGTGGAGGTTCTTCAAAAAATTAACAATAGAACTCCCCTATGACCCAGCAACAGCCTGCTAGGAATTTACCCAAGGGATACAGGAGTGCTGATGCAGAGGGGCACATGTACCCCAATGTTCATAACAGCACTTTAAACAATAGCCAAAACATGGACAGAGCCTAAGTGTCCATCAACTGACCAATGGATCAAGAAGATATGAGGGGTGCCTGGGTGGTTCAGTCGGTTGAGCTTCCGACTTCAGCTCAGGTCATGATCTCACAGTTCCTGGGTTCGAGCCCCGCATTAGGCTCTGTGCTGACAGCTAGCTCAGAGCCTGAAGCCTGNAGGACAGATACCATATGTTTGCATGTATAGGAGGATTAGGAGGAATTTAACGGAGGACCATGGGGGAGAAGAAGGAGAAAAATAGTGGGGGAGAAGGAAGGAGACAAACCATGAGAGACTCTTGTATGCCGAGACCAAACCGAGGGCTGATGGGAGTGGGGGAGAGTGGGAGGGGGGTGATGGGCATGGAGAAGGGCACTTGTGGAGATGAGTACTGGGTGTTATATGGAAATCAACTTGACAATAAACTATTTAAAAATAAATAAGTTAAATAAATAAATAATTGTTGTTTTAGAAACTGCAATTAAATATATTTTATATTACAGACCTATCATTAAAAATTGTTTTATGTATGTTAACATGTAGTAGATTTATTTAGTTATGTTAATTACATTTATAAATAGATACTTTAAATATTTTTTTAGTTTTATTTCTAATATGGTAACTATTAGTAGATAATAACCCGCACACATAAAAGCTCTTTGGGGTCCTCAATACTTTTTAAGACTATGAAGGCATTCTGAGACCAAAAAAGAAATGTGAGAACTACTGTCCTAAATCATCCAAATCATTGTGGCAACACCTCTTGGTATATGTCCAAACCCTCCCAGCCTCACTCTCTCTGGAGACTTTGGCCACTTTAACCACCTCTACAGTGACCAGCTCACGTGGAGTCTGACTAGCCTCATCCGGTGAGTCCTGCTGTCGTCCCTTGCCTACACAATATACCACCTCTCGCCTCCCACATAGGGCTTCCCTGATTAAACCAAGGCAATCATTTTCAAGCTCTCTTTGGTGAAGAATCATTTTTTCCCCAATTCATTGCTGATTGACACTTTGTAAAATACAATACAAAAGAATTGCTAGAAAACTGAACTGAAACAGTAAAAAAAAAAAAAAAAGTATATGAAAAGACAAGCCCAATTGTTTTACTGCTGGATTCACAGACATAAAATTACTCAGTCAAAATGCTATAAAAATTTCTAAACACTTCCTTCCCATTTCTGTACCTATCATGAGGATGCCATCCACAGATCCCACATTGGGTTGTGTTGCACTAAGACATAGGACAGCCTGGGACTTGCTCGGGATCCATCCAAACATAACCCAGAAATGCAGGAGGTGTTAGACACCTCATGGAGTGCCTTTGAGCAAGTCAGGGATGAGAGCTGACAGATAAGGTTCTGTGACAGGTCAGACATCTCCTCCACTGACCCCATGGGATGAAGCAACAGCCACCCATCCTCCTTCCTGCTTTGCTAACCCTGTACCTCTTTCTTCTACTTTCTTGGATGTCACCCTACAATAAAGCACTCTAACTTAAACTTATGCCTCAAGCTCTGGCTTTCCAGGGAGCCCAGGAAATGAAAGCCAACATGCTCTTTGCACCTCACAGGAGCACAGGATATCCAAAAGTTCTGTTATTCTCTACCTAATGCTGCACATCACTTACACTTCTAACCCTTTCCTATTTTCCTACCTCTCAGCCTATTACAGCTGCTGCACATCCAATCACTCCATGTCTAGTAGACCCTGCATTCTCCTCAAGTCCCTGTACCAGGTTTCCTTTGACTGGACACAAACTAGTCACAGGCCAGTTTCATTTGATCCTTTCAATTGACCCTTAAAATTGCTAGTGTAGTGAATAGGATATTTATCAAAATCCTTGTATACAGGGAAACTGAGAAACAAAGAGGTAAAGTATTTTTCTGTGGACAGTGAATAATTTAGTGAGAGACTGAAGAACAAAGCTCAAGCACACTGTTTTGTTGTCTTTTGTTTTCATATTGCTTTATACTCTGAGAAGAGGAGACGATATGTCCAGCTAAAATGGCTGACTAATGTAGTTATGGCTCCCACAGCTAATATTTTAACAGATAAACTACAGTAAAACAGAACATGTGAGTGAAAATATCAATTACTTGCAGAGAGAGGTCATAAATTCTCCCTTAGATATTACATGATTCTGAACAGTTTGTACCCCACAAATGTCTGCTAAATGAAAGATCAAATAGATGGCTAATCAGTCTGAATTTGGTATTTTTACAATCTACAAAGCTTTAAAATTATTCTTCTAGAATAAAACCACACACAGATTTCAAACATAGAGACACCTAGAATCCCCTGGATCAAAGGAAATAGTTTTTAACTTAAAAGGAGTGCAAAGTTTAGAGACACACACACACAGACACACACACACACACACACACACACACACACACATATCCTCAGTCAACAACCAACATGACAGGTAGATTGCCCTCATTTCACAGAATAACAGTATAAACATACAAAGTAAATTTCACACTAAATCTCCATCAGTACGTATGCATTCATTGTAAGTAAATATATCAGGGAGCCTGAAGGCTTGAGAAATGCCATCTATAAAAATTACCTAGCGGTAGCCTTTAAATTCTTCTGGCAAATTCGGAGTATGCAATTGACACCAAAATACATAAGCAAACAATGCAAGCATGTATGCATGCAAATTGGGAGCATAACTAGTCATCTCATCAGTAGATGAAAATGTCATTCCCTAGTATAAGTACAGTTTCATGGGCAATTGATAATATATGCCAGCTCAGTGAATGTATTTTCAGACAGCAACTTGAAGGACTCTGAAACTATAAAGGCAAAGAACATAATGTCTCTTGAACCAGAGTGTGATCATTCTGACTTAAAATTACTTGAAAGGAAAAGTAATATTACATACCAAATAAGTTTTTAAAAATATACTATAAAAGTTAAAAGCTTGCTAGGAAAACAACAGGTAGAGTTTTTCAAAATTCTACCAAACCATCCAAACCTGTTCTACCCAGTACTGTAGTTACCAGCCATATGTGGGTATTAAAATATGGTTAGTGCAACTGAGGAACTGAATATTTAATCTTATTTAATTTTAATTAACTTAAAGTTATATTTAATTCTAGTTAGCTTTTAATCACATTTAACTTAATTAATTGCAAATAATTTAAACTTAAAAACTGATCCTCATACAGTTATTAGAAAACCTTTACATGTATTTGGAACAACTTGGATCTGAATCCATTTTTTCCACTGTAAATTCTATGAAATATAAGTATATATCAAGTGTTCTTCTGGTGAAATTTTAGTGTCCAAATTAAGCTGTGGTGATCCACTCAAGTGTTAACTGCTTACTGAAAAAGTCTAAGATAAAGAAATAAATACACAACAGTTTTCTCAGGAGAAGCACACTCTGCTAAGTACTTACTAAAGATTCAGAAATGATTAAAATCCTGAAAATTAAATGCCAAATACATAAAACTTCCCTCTAAAAAAAAAAAAGTTTAAACACAGTTTAAACAAGAAAATACCTTGAAAGAAACTAACTATATGTTTAGTGGTCTTGGATTCGATATCAGAATGAAGAGCAAAATATCAAGGAATCACCAGAGATTCTCAATATTCATAATATTAAGTCTTATAATTATATTGGACATGAGCTCAAAATTCAGCGAGCCAAGTCATAATGATCTAGCAGTCAACCACACCAGTACCCAAAATCGTAAACCACATTACCAGGACTTGAGAAGAGGTTGGGGATGGATGAAAAAATACCCCCTTGATGTTACAGATCAAAAGATGTATGTTCTGGCCAAGACAAAACAGAACAAAAGGTAGAAAAGTTGAATGAATTTTTGGCTTGGTTTTTAAATTCAAAAAATCTTGAAAATATCCCACTTTTTTTTAAGATACCACTTCATACACTCCTCAAAACTGTTTAGAGAATTATATACACAAGAACTGCAAACTACCTGGCAATAGATGGCAACTACTACAGAGCTTGAAATAAAAATTAGGATAAAAACTTAAAAGTATTGTCCAGAAGGCATAACCTAACCTCACAAATACCATAATATGTAAATAGGATTTGGGATGGTCTTTGAATGCAGAGAGCAGAGCATTCAAAGAGTATAATGCTCTTTAATTTACATATGCCAATCATTATTACAAAAATTTAGAAGCAAATCCTTTGTGCAGAAGAGCAGCCTACCCAAACCTAGAGTAACACACTCAATTCTGTTTGCTGTTCTCATGTCAAGACAGATATAAGAGACCAAAATGAGATGAGAAGTTCAACCAACAGAGCCAAACTAAAGGGAAACACCAAAGAGATTAGACATCTTCCAGATAAAAAGATGAGATGATTAATACGTTTCAAAGCCTATTTTCAAAATACTAATAAACAGAGACAGTAAACAGCATTTTGTTTAAAAAAGTACATTTTAGACAAATTAATTGATGCATGAATTCAATGAACATTTACTGAGGACCCACTTCCTGTTAGGCACTGTAAAGGGGGAGGTTCCAGTTCAAAGATAAGAAAGGCAAATGCACTGCTTTCAAAAGGGTCACAGCATGGAAAGGACAAGGTAAGGATTACAATGGAATGCAGTAAATATTTTAATATAATGCGTGGCCATCCAGTCTGGAAACAGATACTACTTTATATACATTTAAATGTACTATCGATAAATATTTACATATATTGCCTATGTCTCCAGACTTTAAGTTAGCCACACTCATCTATGTACCAGGTGCTAAGGGACCACTAGAAAGGATGTACCCAGCTCTTAAAGAGGAAAAGTGGAGAAATGTCAGGGAATACTTTAAGAGGAAATAATGCTTTGACATAGAAGGATGATGGAGGAGTTTGGGAAGCAGACGAGATAGAGGACATTTCTTGGTATGATATAACAACTGAGATAAAAGAAGGCACCGACCATCTGGGAACTGGCTCAAAGTTATTCTGTACAGCGGGGCACAATGGGTGCACTGAGACTTCCTGTCCCAGCTTAGACAAATACCTTTTCTCTGCAATTTTGTTCCAATTAAACTTTAAGGTGTAAGAAATTGAGGAAATAATGAAATAAAGAAGCATATTAATTACCCATAATTCTACCACCCAGAAATAAAAACTTTTGGTTATTTTTCTGTGAATATAAATATTTTAATGGGTATATATACATTTATATCATACTGACATATTCTATTTTTTATATTTCACTTAACCAAAACATTTCCCTTTTATTCATAGACACAATTTTAATTTCTCTAATTTTATTAGTATGTAATTGACCAAAATTATATATATTTAAGGTGTACAAAGTGAGTTTTGGCATATGCATATACACTGTGGAAGGATTACCACAATCAAGCTAATTAACATATCCATTACCTCACATACTTACCATATTTGTGTGGATGAGATCAGAAAGAGATCAGAAGACTTAAATCTACTTGAAATATTTTCAAGTCTACAATACAGCATTATTAAGTAGAGGCACCATGCTTATATTAGGTCTCCATAATTTACTCATCTTGTATAACTGAAACTTTGTACCCTTTGACCAACATCTCCTTTCTCCCACTCCCTTCATAGACATAATTGTAAACAGCTGTGTAGTAATCAGATCGACATAAACACTTCCCTATTACTGTTCACTTAAACTTTTTACAATGCTACTTTATTATAAATAATGATGTGATGAATAACTTTATATATCACACTTTGTCAGAATTAGAGATTATTTCCTCCCTGGAGACTAAGTAAAATTACTAGGTAAGAAACATTTAAAATTTTCTCATATGTATTATTGCCACAATGCTTCCCAGAAGAGCTGTACCACTTTACACTGCAAACAAACTGAATGTGTGTGTGTGGCTGTGAGTGTCTCTCTCTTCCTATACCCTCATCTGCATAACGATTTTTTTATTTTTAATAATTTGTTAGGCAAAAAAATTGCACTCAAATTATATTTTAATTTCCATTAGCTCTATAATTAAACCCATGGGCCAATTTTTTTCACTTTTTG
The DNA here is from genome assembly GCF_008692635.1 of Crocuta crocuta. Classification (NCBI taxonomy): domain Eukaryota; kingdom Metazoa; phylum Chordata; class Mammalia; order Carnivora; family Hyaenidae; genus Crocuta; species Crocuta crocuta. The sequence goes on from NW_027530502.1 coordinate 3,912,359, forward strand.
AATGTTCACGTAACTCACTCGCTTATATATTGGGGTGTTGATTTGTGCTATGGGTCTTGTCATCTTTATAGCAAACAGGACTGACATTTGCTCTTGAATGTTGGTTATGATGGTCTAAATGTTTTCTTTGTTATATAGTCAGATATATTCTCATTTCTTCTGTAATTTCATGCCTTGTTTAATGTTTGCCTATGTGTTCTTTCTTATGTTCATGGTGTTATCTTTACTTTTAACTTCCTCAGGTTTTATTATTATACACTGTCTAAGGTTCATCCCTCTATTTAATTCTTTTGAGTTAGTTGGCCAATGTTCCCAGCACTACTTACTGAGTTATCCAGGACTCCCTTATTGACTGTGATTTCTCCTTTCTTATATATTAAAATCTATAAAGGATCGGGCAAGGATGGCTGCTAAAGAAAAAGCTTACTGTGCCCTACTCTACTCCTCCCGACAGCTCATTAATATTAATAGCTAACATTTATGCCATACTTACCTGTGCCAGGCACCATTCCAAGCACTTTATGTGTACTAATTTAGTCAACTAATTTTAGGAAAAAGTTTCCATTACTTATTTTACAAAGGAGAGCAATAAAGTTTATGTAAGTTCCCAAGATCACACAGCTAGCATTTGGCAGAGACCCTGTCAGAAACCCTCCGCCCTCTGGAGTCCTGATTTATCCCTTCCCTCCCCCAGATCTGTGTGATTCAGCCTTCAGGTCTTCTTTTCATTCCTGGATTATCCCCAGTATATTATCACCCCTGAATCTTAGAACATTTTCTGCTCTTATTTTTTTCAACAGACATAGAAATTAAGAGCTAGGCTTTTAAAATCACAGAGCCTTGGATTTACATCTCAGCCCTGCTATCTTCTTAGTTATATGGTGGTGATGACTAGTTTTACATGTCAACTGAGTCAGATTGTTAAATCAAACATGTATCTCATAAAAGGTATGTTATAGATGTGATTAAAGTCCATAAGCAGTTTACTTTAGTAAAGGAGATTATCCTAGATAATCTGGGTGAGCCAGATTTAATCAGTTGAAAGGCCTTAACAGCAGAACTGAGGTTTTCCCAAGGAGGAAGAAATTCTGCCCATGGATTGCAGTTTCAGCCCACATCCAAAAGGTCCAGCCTGCCCTTTCTCATGGCTGGCCCTACAGAGATTTCAGACTTGCCTTGCCAACCCTTTACAATCATGTAAACCAATTCCTTGCAGTAAATGTATTTATTCATCTATATCTATATAGGATATATATACATGTATATACATATAAATCCTATTAGATATGCTCCTCTGGTGAAACTCTGATTTGAGATGAAGAGCCTAAGTAATGTCATTTTGAGATCAAGGCCTCCATTAAGAGCAACCTCGGGCTACATGCAGCCCCTGTTCCAGAAAAAGCCTCAGATTGTTCAAGGTTAAAGCCACCCTTGGACCGCGCTCAGATCAGCTAAACATTTCTGTGGTCTGAGTCAAGGCTGGGAACTGCAGACAAATTAACCAATTACTCACCACTTGCCTAAACCCCACGTAGGCCCTTTGAACTCACCTCATAATTAGTCATTTTCAAAAGATACTCAAAGGTCATGATTGGGTCCCCGCCAAAAGTAACGGACACCTCACAGATACTGAATAGTCAAAACTATTATCTTGGGTGCTGTACAATTGTAATTGGAGCTTATGTAATGATGCCATACGTACAACGTGTGCACTGTAACACCCCCATCCCTGACCCCATATAAACCCTGCTCACTATTGTTCTGGGCTTCACCTTGCTTCCACTACACCGGTAGGCAGGTGAGCCCCTGCTCGAGCTTGTGATAAAGACCCTTTTGTACTTGCGTCGGTGTCGGCTCCTTGGTGGTCTCTGGGGACTCACGAATCGGGAACAACAGAGACAAATTATCTGAGTCTCAATTTCTTCATATGGGAAATGGAGATAGAATTAGTATATAGCTCCTAAAATGGCCATAAGGATTAAATGATTTATTATGTTTAAACACTTAAGACAGTGCCTGACGAGTTACAAATTTTCATCAATGTTGCCATTAAATATGTGCTAATACTTGTAAATCTGTACTAACATTGTTAATTATAGTAATATTTGTAAATGGGGTTCATATCAAATAGTAAGCTTTAATTTTCTTTTCACTTGAACTGAAGAAACTTCCTTAAATATTAGCAAGGACATTTATCACAAAGACTCTGCCATGCAGCAGAGCATGATTCAATCCTATTCTCATGGAAAAAAGAACAAATGTACATCAAAGTGGGATGGAAAAATTATGGGACTAGTCCATTGGTATAGCTGGGAATGGAATACTATACAGCAATGAGAATAAACTACGACTGTCAACAATAATATGGATGTATCGCATGTACTGAGTGAAAGAAGACAGTCACAACAAAGCACACACATGGCTGGCTGTCCACTTCAGCTCTAGGCCCCTCTATTCATTCTCAGCAGTGACTTTTTTCCATGTAAATGAGATCATGTCACCTCTGCTTAAACCACACCAATGGCATTCTGTTGCATTAGGGGAAAACTCACTTTCCTTATATCTCCTTGAAGGTCCTGCCACCCTCTTCACTTGCACATCTTGCTCACTCTCTCCTTACTCACTGAGTGTGGTCATGGTTCTTTGGTCACTTCCAATCTCAGGGCCTTTGCACTTTCTGTGTCTTCTGCAGAATGTCCTTCCCCAGGCTCTCATGTTACTGGCACCAGCCCATCTTCTGGGTTTGTTTAAATATTCCTTTCCCAGAGAGGCTTTTCTGACCTCTTCATTTTAAAACACATTTCATTTTGTCCATTAGTGAGTGGATGGATAAAGAAGATGGGATATATTATGTATAAAATGAAGTATTACTTGGCCATAAAAAAGAATGAAATCTGACATTTCCAACAACATAGACAAATATCATATGATTCCATTCGTATGTGGAATTTAAGAAACAAAACAAATGAACAAAGGTAAAAAGAAGCAAATGAAAAAACAGACTCTTAAGTACAGAAAACTGGTCGTTGCTAGAGGGGTGGAGGTGTGCATGACATAGGTGGAGGGAATCAAGAGTATAGTTATCATGATGATCACTGAGTAATGTAAAGAATTGTTGAATCACTATATTGTGCACCCAAAACTAATATAACACTGTATGTTTCTTGCATTGGAATTTAAAAATTAAATAATTTAAAAAAATAAAAACAAAAAAGAAAATAGTGTATTATATACAACAAATAAATAAATAATAAAAAGCACTTTGCCTTTCTCTATCTCCCTCATATTATTGACCACAATCTGTAATCATTCTGTTGTTTCTTTAAGTTCTGAGTTGCACTGATCTCTTAGTAGTTGCTCAAAATATATATACTGAAATAAAAGAATGTATCCAATCAACCCATAAAGGCACAGCAGTGGGAATATGCTCTAATAATTTTATGACTTCTTTTCCATCTCAAAGCTTTCTGGATTCATCTTCACCAGAATTTATCTGAGGTGGGGGTAGAGTAGAGAGTGCTAGACACACACAGTGTTGTTCTCCTTAATCATACACTTTTCCTGAGAATAGCCAGGATTGAAGGTCAGATATTCTGCCCTGTTTACACTTTGACCTTTGGAAGGGGTGGTGGGGTGTAAATAATACCTTGCTTGAGTAATTTGGGTGCCTACAAGTATCCAGGGTCCTTCCTTTATTATGCAGATATAGTCTGCAGGATAAATATCATCAGGTGATAAACAGATAATTTCAAGGTGTAGTAAAAAGACCTGGCCTTATTTCCTGGGTTTGAATCTGCCTGCTCTGTTTCTTATTTGCGATTCCCTGAAAAACATAACTTTTTTTGATCCTTGGTTTAGTCAGCAATAAAGTGAAGCTAATATAGCAACATGCATTTCTCGGGGTTGTTATGGAAAGCAGATGAGCAAAGCTATGTGAAAAGCACTTTGCAAACTTTCTATACACTGTATACTGTAAGTTATCATAATTATTACAATGTGAGCTTTTCCCCTTGCCTAAGCATAATTTGTATCCCTCATTTCCGCTTGGAATGCAAACGCTATGGCAAGCTAGATAAATGGAAAAGTTTAATCATCACATAATGGGGCACATTAATGTGATAAGGATGGTTATGCTGGCACCATCACTGCGCCTTATGTCAGTCTGGTCCCAGTGCCAATCAGGCCTTTTATTGGCACTGTGTGTGTGTGTGTGTGTGTGTGTAGGTGTGTGTGTAGGTGTGCGTGGTGTGTCTAAATTTAAGTTTTATAGCATATACTACTTGCTGAAATAAAATCAACTCTGAGAAATTTGTTTATTTCAGGGATACCTGTTTTTCTGTCTTAAAATATTTTCATATACATAATAGATGATAAAGATCAGGTCATCACCTACATTGTCTACTCATACCTTAGCATAAAACAGCACTCAAATTAAGTTCTGTATTCCCCCTCTCAGCTATGGCTTTCTTTGACTCTAGCAGGAATTTCGTCAGGAAAATTCTCTGCTCATATTTTTCTTTTGGTTGTAATATAATAAGCACTATGATTAGAGACACAATTCTTGGTTAGTCAGAAAGCATTTACGTTATATAGAGTTATCCATATTTATAAAATTTATTATATATTTAAATGTTAACTATAAGCCATAGTCAAATTCTGAGGTCTAATATTTTATCTCTATAATTTATATGCGTAGAGGATTTATTCCATTTTTAACTGAAATATCAATCCCTTGAGGGAATCTTGTATCAATATATGTTTTTGCCTGTATAAGGAAAAAGAAAGAAAGGAAAGAATTGTAAATCTCTAGAATAGCAGAGCATTGTATGATAATGCCACAGTTTAAAGCCACTCTAATTTAAAACAGGAAATCAGTGGCTTCATGGAAAAAAATAATTGATTCTGAAAAGTATAGAGAATACATAAGAAACTAGGAGATATTAGCAATATGGTAAAGACAACACATGCCTTTTCATCCATCAGGGGAAAAAATAAAAGTTTCCCTAGGAATAATAATAAAAATGAAACAGTCAACATGGCTCAAACATGAAACCAATTCATTCAAATGTGACAGGACTTTGCACAGCCAGTAGAACATATGTCAGGAGAATGTAAATAGTATCAATCGTAACCACACAAAACTAAAATTACAACATCCAGAAACTAGGAAATGGAGATGGAAGGAAGGCCACACACACACACACACACACACACACACACACACCCCTTACAACTTTGGGAGGGAAGAGGAACTGTTTACAGTGGATGAAAGCAGAATATTTAAGCTACTAATTTCAGTTTCCAAGTGTATGGCTTATAGTTAACATTTAATTATATAATAAGTTTCATAAATATGGATAACTCTATACAACTTCAATGCTTCATGACTAACCAAGAATTGTGTCTCTAATCATAGTGCTTATTATATTACAACCAAAAGAAAAATATGCTTAACTTACAACTTTGGGAGGCAAGAGGAACTGTTTATAGTGGATGAAAGCAGAATATTTAAGCTACTAATTTAAGTTTACAAGTGTACTCAACAGAAATTTTTTAAAGATAAAACTATTGGGAGGAGGTGGGAAGAAAGATGGACATTTTGGGCAAATGGACTCATTTAGCATAGCAATAGATAATTCAGAAGTGAATAAATTAAGAAAAGGTAATATGACATTACATTTAAAGACACAGACAATGGCAGTAACCAATAAAGGAGCTAACCACAATTAAAATTGTGCATCTCTGAGGGGCACCTGGGTGGCTCAGTCGCTTAAGCATCCGACTTCAGCTTAGGTCATGATCTCACGGTCCATGGGTTCCAGCCCTGTGTTGGGCTCTGTACTGACAGCTCAGAGCCGGGAGCCTGCTTCGGATTCTATGTCTCCCTTTCTCTCTGACCCTCCCCTACTTGTGCTCTGTCTCTCAAAACTAAGTAAACATTAAAAAAATAAGTTCTTCTCTGGAGAGAGACACTGAGGATGGAGGAATTCAAGAGAATATTGCCTTTACCTAAAAGCCCTTCTGTACTGCTTAGTTTTACAAGCATNTATATATATAAATATATATACTGTATAGTATATATATATGTGTATATATAGTATATATGTGTGTATATATGTATATATGTATACATATATATATAGTATTTATATATGTATGTATGTGTGTATGTATGTGTGTAGCTATAGACAGATATAGATACAGATATAAAAGATAGTAAACAAAGACTTTGCTGGGGAAACTAGGTAAGATTGATTACTCTTCTTCTATGTCCTCAGGTCCTATATTTATATACTGACTATAGCTCATTTAACACTTACCCCTTTGCATGTTTGGCTCTTTCTATAAAACTTTAAACCTCTCAAGTGCATAGGTGATATATTATTTGTTAATTACTCTAGTTTCTAGGCACTGAGTAGCTATTATTAAATATTTGTTGAAGGGTACCTGCGTGGCTCAGTCAGTTAAGCATCTGACTTCAGCTCAGGTCATGATCTCATGGCTTATGAGTTCGAGCCCTTAGTCAGGCTCTCTGCTGACAGCTCAGAGCCTGGAGCCTGCTTTGAGTTATGTATCTCCTTCACTCACTGCCCCTTCCCCACTTTCTACCTTCTCTCAAAAATAAATAAGCATTAAATAAATAAATAAATAAATATTTGTTGGATAGTGTGGTATAAGGCTTAAAATAAAGATCCAATATTATGTGCTGCCTTGATATCTGGTGAAATCAGGAGGGACTCAAAGACATGACCACAAGTTACTCTCCTCACTCTGCTCCTTGGAAAGGTCTCCTAGCTAAACAGCCCTCCTGATCAAATAGACTGGGCAGTTCCTGTGTATCTATCCCTGATCAGCAAGTTGCAGTTCTCTGCTAACCAAACAAGCCAATAACATTCTCCTGCTGCAATCAGGAGGTACCTAACCCTCTTGACACCACAAAGTCTGCCTCCCACAGCCCCTATCTGGCAGTTAGTGCTGGCTTTCATCTGGATTTTGCTGTCTGTGTTCTTTCATCTTCAGGGAGGCTAGTCCAGGCTTCCTCATGACACAGCACTAACTCCAAGAGTTCTCAATATCATCCATCCAATGTCAGGTGTTACATGTACAGCCACTCCTGTACCCCTAGGGCAGAAACCCCTCCCTCACCAACAGAGCATTTCTATTCTCTATCTCCACGTTTGGTCAGGTTACATGGCAAGAGAACACTGAGAGAGAATGTATGCATTTTATAATTGATAATCTTCAGTGATATTCACTACAGAAATACAGCCTTTTTCAAGCAGCACTTGGTTAATGAGGCTGTTAAACACTGCAGTCCTTTTGATCTTGATTCAGTTTAATTTTGGAAAGAATCACTACACCTATCTCTATCAAGTCTGTTTAATTCCTACTAATTTCTCATCAAAAATAAACACTAATTACATAGAAGGTCTTCTGCTGTGTTCGAATAGAGGTATCCAATAACTCTTTTTGACTAGGAACAGAGCTTGCCCACAATAACTTGGAAATCTTGAGTCTGGAGGTCATCAATAAGCTAATAAACACCACTTGCTATGGAATAAAAGTAAGTGGTTTGCACTTCTGATTAAAATATATGTTACATTAAGTGTTTCTCTTTGCTTTAAAACTGCAGCTTCTTTATAAACTTGAATATTTTTTCTTCTCTTCACCTATGGGTTCAACAATGCCACCCACAGATTAAGGAGTCTTAAAGAGTAGTACATTTTTAAACATAATGACACAAAAGTGAAACTCGCCCTGTGCTGTTAGCATGACCTTTTCATCAGAGAAAAGGGTTAAACACCAAAGTTGATGCAGCAAAAGTTAAAAGGAGTTACAGGCTTTAATGAAATTATCTCATTTTAGAAATGGAAAGTCTCTACTAAAGTACCTATTCAGTTTTAAGTCATTATAATTTTCCACCTGTGATTCTTCTCTTATTTTTACTTCCTCATTTTGTAGTTTACAACATTACTGGATTCTGCCTTTCACTACATTTTGATCCTCTGAACTTGCTTTCATGTATTTAGTATAGATGAACATACACGCAATAATGCAGGTGAGTAAGCTACTACAGGTGTTGTGAGGTAAGTTTTTCAGGAAAGATGCAATGGAGTACAAAGTCAATCATTCAACTTCTATGGCACTTAAGTCACATCTTCTATCCTAATTTATTAATAAACACAGATAATAAGCACAACTGACATCTTTGAGCATAAATGACATGCCAGGCACTGTATTAAGGACATTTTAGGTTTTGGTTCAGTTTTTTGTTTGTTTTGAGAGAGGGAGAGAGAGCAGGGGAGAGGCAGAGAGAGAGGGAGAGAATCCCAAACAGGCTCTGCACTGTCAGCACAGAGCCTGACGTGGGGCTCAAACTCACAAACTGAGATCATGACCTGAGCTTAAACCAAGAGTCGGACACTTAACCCACTGAGCCACCCAAGCACCCCAATATTAATGACATAATTTGTATGTCTAGGTTCATTTAACTCTTCCAGCAGCCCCATAAGTGGCACATCATCCAGCCACAGAGTTTTAGGTAGAGGGACTTCTCTACCTATTTGAATGTCATTTCTTAATTTCTATAATAACATTATTGACAATAAATGCAGTAGCCACATTTGAGTCTTCACTCCACCCCTTTCTAATGCACAAAAGTGACTTAATTATGAGAACATGAGCACAAAGAAAAGCAGATATTATTACGAATGAAGTTTCCCTTAACAAAAAGACAAAAGATTGTCAGAATTTTTTTCAAAGTATTTTTCAAAGTATTTTCCAAAAAAGTTAAAACACATCCACATAAACACCAGTACACAAATGCTCACAGCAGTTTTAATTATAGCCCAAAACTAGAAACCCCACCACCAACTCTGACAACTCTGAGGCAAATGAATAGGCAAACCAGTAGGTGCAAACAATACCACTCAGCCATAAAAAAGAACAAACTACTGATACACGTCAACCATGGATGATTCTCAAAATCATCACTCTGAACAAAAGAAGTCAAACACCAAAGAGTATGTATCGTATGACCCATTTTACCTGAAATTCTGAGATAGGTAAAACTAGTGTATAGAAACAGAAAACAGATCAGTGGTTACCTAGAAAAGAAAGTGAAGGGGAAAGGGAGGTCAAAGGGGCACAAGGAATCTTTTGGAGCTCTGAAAACATTCTGGATCTTGACTGTAATGCAAATAATTATATATGTGTGTACAATTATTAAAACTCACACTGGACAATTAAAATGGATGCCTTTCGTTATGTGTAAATTAAACCTCAATAAATTCATTAAATATTTTAAAAATTGCCAGAAGAGTTCATTTTCTAAATTTGTTTTTTAAATTCAAGTATAATTAATTTCCAGTATTATATTAGTTTCAGGTGTAAATATAATGATTTAACAATTCTATACACTGCACAGTGCTCATCATAGTAAGAGTCACCCAGTAAGTCTGGTTTTTTGTTTGTCTCCTTTTTTTCTTTGTTCATTTGTATTGTTTCTTAAATTCCACATAGGCGTTTCTTATATTCCACATAGTAGTATTTGTCTCCTACCTACTTATTTCACTTAGTGTTATATCCTTTAGGTCTATCCATGTTGTTGCAAATAGCAAGATTTAGCTCTTTATCATGGCTGAGTAATACTCCATTGTATATATACACCACATTTTCTTTATTCATTCATCTATGAATGGAACTTGGGTTACTTCCATATCCCAGCTATTGTAAATAATGCAGCAATAAACATAAGGATCCAATATATCTTTTCAAAGTAGTGCTTTCATTTTCTTTGGGTCAATACCTAGTAGAGGAATTACTGGGCATACAGTAATTCTAGTTTTAATTTTTTGAGGAATGTCCATACTGTTTTCCACAGTGACTGCAGTACCTTTCATTCCCACCAATGTGCACAAGGGTTCTTTATCCTCCACATCTTCATCAACAGGTGTTGTTTTGCATGCTTTTGATTCTGCCAGTTGTGAGGTGATATATCATTGTGGTTTTGATTTGCATTTTCCTGATAATGAGTGATGTTATGACCATCTTCTTATGTGTCTGTTGGCCGTCTGTTGGAAAAATGTTTGTTCAGGTCTTCTGCCATTTTTTAAGTGTTAAGTTATATAAGGTTTTTATATTTTTTGGATATTAACCCTTTATCAGATATCTTTTTGTTTTGCTGATGGATTATCTTTTTGTTTTGTTGATGACTTCTTTCACTGTGCAAAAGTTTATTTTGGCGTAGTCTTAATAGCTGAATTTTGTTTTTGCTTTCCTTGCCAAAAGAGACATATCCAGAAAAATGTTTCTACAGCTAATGTCAAAGAGATTACTGCCTATGTTTTATTCTAGTAATTTTATGGTTTCAAGTCTCACATTTAAGTCTTTAATTCATTTTGAGCTTATTTTTGTATTTGGTATAAAAAAGTGTTCCAGTGGCATTCTTTTGCATGTAGCTGCCCAGTTTCCCCAACACGATTTGTTGAAAAAATTGTCCTATTCCCATTGTATATTCTTGCTTGCTTTGTCATAGATTAATTAACCATATAATCATGGGCTTATTTCTAGGCTCATATGAGTTCTTTAAAATAACAATTTCCAGGGCACCTGGGTGGCTCAGTCGGTTAAGTGATGGACTTCAGCTCATGTCATGATCTCATGGCTCAAGAGTTAGAGCCCAGCATTGGGCTCTGCACTGACAGTGTGGAACCAGCTTGGGATTCTCTCTTTCTCCCTTTCTCTCTGCCCCTCCCCCATTCACACTCTCTCTTTCTTCTATCTCAAGATGAATAAAAAATAATAATAATAAAATAAAACAATTTCCTTTTCCTCAGTCTTTATATATTTTTAACGACTCATTGAAGGGTGAGGCAAAGACAGAAAGTATTAGCCGCCACAGTCAACTAAAAACCATTCTGATCTGAAATAAAGAAATGTGTGAATTATGTACAATTCCATTTAATTCAAAAACCATTTATTCAACATTGTACAAATAAGCTCATTATTTATCACATTTTATACCTCAGAGGAATTACTTTAAACCTAGTGAACTGTTTTTCTCCTTTCACAAGAAACTAAGTACTCTGTTCTTGAGGTCTGAACTTTCTGTCCTGGGTGGGGAATGGAAAATGGCAGGTAGTGGTGTTAACAGATATTTCTATTTTTCTCAAAGGGATATTATCTGAATATTTGTTCACTTGTCCCTAAATAGACTTTTGTTTCTAAGCGATAAGCCAGAAGTCACAAATTCAAATAGCTATAAAGGCAATGCAGGTCATATAATAAAATAGACTTATAACTTGATATGGAATGATGGAGATGGTGGTTACCTCAAGCATGCCACATTTCACCTATTCATTCACCAAATATTTAACAAGGACCTACTATTTGCTAGGCAGTACTGCAGTCACTGAAATACAACCATGAACAAAATAGACAAGGACCAATTTAAAAATAATAGTTCACATTCTAGTGGGGAGAAAACTAACAATAAATACGTAGACAACTAAACAAAACATGAAATATGACAATGTTATTGAGGAAAGGGCTGGAGAATGAAAGAGCTCAAGATTTCTATTTGAAATACAGTCCTCAGGGAAGTTGTCTCCCATAAAGTGATATTTGAACAAATACCTGAGGAGGGAAGAAAGAGCATATCCATGTGGACAGATATGAGGGTGAGAGGGAGAACATTGCAAGAGAGGGAACAAAAGAGCCCAGGGTAGAAGCATAATGAGCACACTGGAGAAACTAAAGAAACTACAAGGATATCGGGGTAGCTGGAGTAAAATGTGAAAGGAAACAGTGGTAGCATATGGGACAGGGAAGGAATGGGGTGCTGTCATTGCAGGATGTTTAGGCCTCTGTTATGGCCTTGAAACCTTTGTGTTTACTTGGAGGATTTAAAGCAGAGAAGCGGCATGATCTGACTGTTGCAGCTGTGTAAAAAATAGACTGTAGAGGAGGCTGGGAAACTTATGTGGCAGTTTTGACAATATATCGGGACAAGTGATGGAAGCTTAGGAAGAAAATGCTGTCTGCAGGACTGGTGAAAAGTAGTCAGAATCTGAATATATTTTGGACAACTGAGCCAAACAGAACTGTTGATGGCTTAGAGATGAAGCCACACAGGAAGAGAGGCACTGAGGAGGTGCACCCCTAATGAGCCCCTGGGTAAAGATTCACCATAAGATGAACAACAAATGATAACCATTTGAGACAAATGGATAAAAGCGTTCCCTCCTCATTTAGCAGCAGTTTGTATGAGCTCAAAGACTATGAGGATACAATTCATGGTCAATGTTAACTATTGGATTTCCATCCTGGAATAGTTTATCTGGAGAGTCAACTGGGCTGCCATCACAGGGAGTCATCCCAGCTAATGCTTGTTCTTCCCAATTCTCTTTGGATATACGGGCACCTTGTATGCTGAGAATTAGCCCATTAAAAAGTTCCTTTTGTGTGTCTGACAGTAAGTTATATGAGCTTTGGGGAAAAACTCAGATTTTAGCATTGTGTATCATGATGGAGGCTTACCTGACAAAAACAGTCATGATGGCTGGAGTTCCCATAATTAGTGTTAGAATATAGGGGTGCCCTGCGACTCTGCACCAAATGTGGGAGTATTCTCAAGTTGAGGAATAAAACCGGTATATGATGTCCAAAAACAGACAGAGAAGCATGATGCATAGAAGGAAACTGTGACATCCCTGGCAGGCTCTTCCTTTCCACCTGACCTGGGAAACAAGCTTATTTTCCCATTGTCTCCTGACCTCTAATTGTCATTAAGTGCCTCCCTTCGAGTTTTCCGTTCACTCTGTGTTGCCAGGGCTTACAGCTATAACCTCATTCTTTCTCATCTCGGAGCCAATCGCATGTTGGCACCACTATGACCTGAGATACCCTCATCCCAAACCCATAGCATGGAATTTCCCACCTCCTTGCCTAATCCACAATCTGGGGAATAGTACTGTCTACACAAGACAGTTATCTGCTTCTAAACCACTGATGATCACCCCCTATATATGCAGTAGTGAGGTAGCTCCCTCATGTAATCAAGGTTAATAACAATTCCCATTGTCATCTTGCTCTGTTTAGCCAATCCAAGGCCTATCATGAACTATTTAAGCAATTCTAGAAAAAAAATACATTTTAAACTTTTGAGATAACCAAATTATATCTGAATTAGCACTGGAATGAATCGGGCCCACATCTAGGACAGGTACATCTAACTCTGATGTCCCACTGTGTTGGTCACTGGTAGAAAAACACTCTCTTGGAGTTCCGTGTTGCTATGTCTACAGTATTCTCCTGTGTATCCCCTCTTCCTAAAGGCAGTCTCTGAGTTTGTCTGACTTCTGTGGTGGCTTCAGCCAGGAATATAGTCCTGCTCTTAAAACGATGGCATATGAATTGTTAGTTAAACTTCTAAAATTCCATTTTACCATTTAAATGACAACTTCTTTTCTGAATATAAGAAGGTAGATGGAAAATCTAGGAGATACTATGTCTTTTTGCCCCGTCCTAGATGTCTTTGGCCATGACACGAGTCCCCTTAGTCCTGGTTACAACGATGGAGTGTACATTTGTGATTAGTTAGAAACAATAACAGTATCTGCTCTCACTCCACATCATAAGTTGGTGCTCATTGTGATCAAAATATATTATTTACTGAGGCTGAGATAAGGATCCAATATAGTCCACTTGTCAACTGTGTGCTACATCTGCTCCTCACCGGTGTCATAAGGATGGTGGCTTAGAAGGCAGATAGAGCTGTTGCCACAGTGATTGCAAGTATTAATCAAGCATAGTTCTAAAATTAATAGTTTAGCTTCATCATCTAAATTGGGAATATAAAATAGTAAAATTCGCATTATTCTGGAGCCTAATTTAAGGGTGACAAAACTGATTTTGGCACCGGATTTTTATTTTTCAGAAGAGACTCACCATTTCCAATGTGGCAATAATCTAGGAAACTAAATGATAATGATAGATTTACTCAGAAGTACGATTCCTAATAAATCAAATTCAGTTTTGTGTATACATCTTTATGTTTTGTATGTAAATGCAGCTGTAGGCTTTTTAAAAAAAAATTATTTCCTTATTTTGATAAAGAGCACATGTGAGCAGGGAAGGGGCAGAGAGAAAGGGAGAGAGAGAATCCCAAGCAGGCTCAGTGCTGTCAGCACAGAGCCTGATGTGGGGTTCAATTCCAGGAACTGTGAGATCATGACCTGAGCCAAACTCAAGAGTCAGATGCTTAACTGACTGAGCCACCCGATGCCTCTGCAGCTTCAGTTTTCATGGCTTCACTGCTTCATCAACCACTGCATCACTGTACAATAACCCTCCGTGGTTTTAGCACTTCTGTCTCCTTGCCAGTGGTTTCAAGTTCACATCAACAGAAACTTCCAGCATCATTCCTGACTGCGACATTACAGCCCCTGGAATGCTCACTAAGTCTCTGCTAAATTGTCTTTCTCTCATTATTTTTTAATTCTGTCCGGTAACCACTGTGGGTACCATAATATAGCACTGATTGATACTGTGGAGTTATTTCAAACAACAGTGTTTTTTTTTTTTTATTCAAAATAGAGTAATTGAAAGACCACTCTAGTAGGGCAGACTTCATAAACCTGAAGTCTTCAGTGTTCATAAATTCCAAAAAGACTGCTTCTTCATTTCTGAGCACTGATTTGAATGGAATCTCACTCATATTTAGATATATGATTTATGTAATGCTGCCCAGCCATTCAACAGAGGCTAAAACAAACGAAAGTACAATCCCGATTGCCTGGCACTGGAGATCTCTGAATAAGAGCCAGAGACACACCTGCACAGGTGTCACTCCTTGGCTTTTTGCCCCCAGCTTCACTCTGGATGTTTTCCAGTCCCAAAACAACTGACATTCAGGCATCTTGCCAAGGGCAAGAAGTAGAAGAAATTCCACCCATGACTCCAGACAGAACACTTTTCCTTTTCCCAGTTGGGGCTGCTGAAAGTTTTGGCTTGGAGCTGGTATTTGAGGGTATTTTCAAGTCCTAAATATGTGGAGAGCAAGGCTTCACCTTATGAAAAGTTATTTAAAGAACTGGAACAGATATTGAATAATTCAATCTGTCTCTTTGTCCTTTGCAAAACCCTTCCTAACATCTTCTACCATGACCCTTGCAATCCTTTTCCAAAGGGAAAAGAATGCCGCATTCATCTGGATACCTTTGTAGCTTTTGCAATGTTCATCTCACCGTTCTATTATATAATCTTAAGCTTGGCTTTCCAATGAACTGTTGATGGGGTACTCAAAACACTATCAATTTAATTTTTAGGAGACAATACAGGTATCTTTATGACTAAGACAAAAAGGCCCCCAAAACTGAGGCATATTTTCAAGAGTTAAAACAAAGTGATGCAATGTCCCAAAGAGCAGACCAGTAAAACATTTTCAAAACTTTTAGTACATGTATTCTTTGTACAAAGAAAGTTGTTTAAATTAAGTATGTCATGTACAGTTGATGGCTTGTCAGAGCTTCTAGAGTTCACATCTCGGGAATATGTGTATGTAATTTATGATATGAACTACTGGGTAAGTGAAACCAAAGTAAAGAAAAAAATATTACAAGGCAATTGCTTTTTTAACTGACAACTGTCCTCTGCAAATGGTCACAGAGGATCCATGAAGATGCCCAGTTAGTACAGCTTGCAATTTAGAATGTGATTATCCCAGAATGCTATAAATAAGTAGTTTCTATAAAGCATTTCTGCATACCAGTGTATTAGCAAATGGTATTTATTTTAACAATCATTTCCTCAGAGATATGTCTGAAATCATTATTTATTTGAAATCACACTTTTTTCTTATATATCTTACTGCCACCTTGTGGCTAAACTGTTCTTTTTTCTCTCTCTGTCCTTTACAAATGGGTACACATACACAGATGTCATTTCAATAGAAATGTAAACTTCTGCTCCAGAGTAATTTCAGTGACACTGCCCATATTCCCAATAATAAACACTCTAAATTAAATAACCTTTTAATTTCTAAATTAAACTATGAGTCTTTAAGTGAACCATATTTCCTAACAGACTTGCTTGTCCACATTTTTAAATGGTTTCCTTAAATTCTGCTATTTCTCCACAAAATAATCATAGCATGTGATAGGACATGACTGGATCTACAAATCCAAAAACAAAACAACAACAACAAAAAAAGACTGAGGTCGATATTTATATAACTTAGAGGAGAAAAGGGCAACTTGAAGAGTAATAAGAATCTTTAGTCTTACCAAAATGCTACAGATTGTGAATCCCTATCATTAGCGTATAAGATCATCAACAAAATACCAAGAAGCCTGGAGACAGAGGTAGAGAAATAAACACGAGTCACAGTGTCAAACTCTCTAGTGGCTAGTTTCTTCCTACTGTGTGTGAACCCCAAACCAGAACTTCAGCAGCATATGTGAGCTTGGTAGAAATTGAGTTGCAGAGCCCACTCCAGACCTATGAATCATAATATCTGCATTTTAACAAGATTCCCAGGTGATTCATATGTACAGTATAGTTTAGAAGTGTCTCTCTCTTCCTTGTACTCCTGAAAGATGTTGCTTAGATTAATTGAAACTATTACCCCTAAAGATCTAGCAGATGTGGTCAATAAACTTTGTGTGCCTAAAGGCTGTGTCAGGATATGGTCATTATAACTAACTTGGTCAGTTTGTCAAATTTCCTACCACTTAGGCAAAGCACTGACCATATATGAGCATAACTACAAAGGATTCTGATAAAAAACTCATCAGAGATTACATTCTCTGTTATGATGAGTAAATTAACACCTAAGGCAAAAGAAAGGCATATGATAATTCTGGGTTTAAGTTTTTCTTTAGTTTTCTTTTTTTTTTTTTTATGAGAGGAGAGAGTTTTTCTCATTTACAGAGAAATGGAATAATGAAAATTTGCAACTATCAGGCCCTATCTACTTAGTGCAAAATAAAGTCATAATGTTTTCTTTTCTTTTTTTTTAATTTTTTAATGTTTTATGTATTTCTAGGAGAGAGAGAGAGAGACAGCGTGAGCAGGGGAGGGTCAGAAAGAGAGGGAGTCACAGACTCTAAAACAGACTCCAGGCTCCGAGCTGGCAGTCAGCACAGAGCCCGACGCGGGGCTCGAACCCAGGAACCGCGAGATCATGACCCAAGCGAAAGTCGGACGCTTAACCGACTAAGCCACCCAGGCGCCCCAAAGTCATAATGTTTTCTTAAACTATTAGGTATTCATTCATCATTCAAAACCATTTATTTTATATTAGGCACCATGCCAGACATTTTGAAAGATATGGTGTGATAAATGGCAGTCAACTCACAACTGCATTCTAGTCCTATCTCTACGCTAATTAGTTGTCTTAGTTAGTGTTCTCCAGACAAACAGAACCAATAGGATATACATAAATATCTAAGATATTTATTATTAGGAATCAGCTTGCACAGTTACAGAGGCTAAGAAGTCCCACAATCTGCCATTTCCCAGATGGAGCCCAAAGAAGGCTGGTGGTGTAGTTCCAGTCCAAGTCTGAAAGCCTGAGAACCAAAAGTGCTGATGAGCCATGTCCCAGTTCAAGGGCAGGACAAGACCAATGTTCCAGTTCAACAGTCAGGCAGAGACAGCTAATTCTCCCTTCTTCTGCCTTTGGTTCTATTCAGGTCCTCAATAGAAGTAGATGATACCCACCTACATTTGGGAAGGCAATCTCCTGATTCAGTCTTCTCATTCAAATGCTAATTTCAGGGTGCTTGGGTGGCTTAGTCAGCTGAGCTTTGGACTTTGAGTCAGGCCATGATCTAGCAGTTCTTGAGTTTCAGCCCCTATCAGGTCCTGTGCTGACAGCTCGGAGCCTGTAACCTGCTTTGGATTCGGTGTCTCTTTCTCTCTGCCCTTCCCCTGATCACACTCTTTCTCTTCTCAGAAATAAACATTAAAAAAATTTTTAATGCTAATCTCATCTGGAAACAGCCTCATGGACACACCCAGAAATAACATTTAGCCAAATATCTTTGCATCCCATGACCCAGTCAAGGTGACATGTAAAATCAACAATCACACTACCTACTTCTGAGAAAATCACTTTATGTCTCTAGGACTACTAATCTTTGTAAAATTAGGGGGTGGAGGATAGATGCTATTTGATAACCATAAAAGCCAATTTTAAAGCTCTATTATTCTATGGTCATTAGCTCCATTCTTGCCCAACATGAAATCAAATCAACAGAGCATTTATCTCTTTCTTCAGAATCAAGCTCAGAAAATAAGCAATATAGGCAACATAAAAAGCAAACAGAGAGGACAGAAATATTATGAAGAATAAGCCACCAAAACATGCCTCTGCTTAGCAGACTCCACACTCCAAATGGAGAGCAGGATCTAAACATGGAAGAAACTGAGAAGCTACTCTTAGTCTACTAGCACTTCATACTTGCAGATCAAAGACTGTTGACATGCATTGTAAGATCAAACTAATATGCATTATATAGTATCACACATTATAAACTTTGATTTACAACAGTTCTATATATCCAGTGCAACTAAAAAAGCAAGACTTTTGAATGTCAATTTGAAAGCTTTTTGTTTGTTTGTTTTAGAGCAAGAGACCAAGTAGGGGCAGGAGGGAAAAGGTCAGAGGGGGAGAGAGAGAGAGACAGAGAGAGAGAATCTTAAGCAGGCTCCACACTCTGTGCAGAGCCCATCACAGGGCTCGATCCCATGAGTCTGGGATCATGACCTGAGCCGAAATCAAGTTGGATGCTCAACTGACTGAGCCACCCATCCACCCCAAGAGCTTTTCTGTTTTAAGAGCAACACTTTCACTTCCAGTCTCAAACCCCAGACAGTATCTTATCATTCTTTGAAAAAGTCAGTTCTGAGAACTAAATGGCATTGCATTGGATTTAAAATTATCAAATTCCTGGTCAAGCTACTTTGAGGAAGAAAGAATTGCATTATATTTCTAACTAACAGAAGGACCATGAAGAAGTTCCAGCTATGAAGATATCTGAATACCCCAACTCTACCAATAAAAAAGGGATAATTAATTTTTTAATGTTTATTTATTTTTGAGAGAGAGACAGAGCACAAGTGGAGGAGCAGCAGAGAGAGAAGGAGATGCAGAATCCAAAGCAGGCTCCAAGCTCTGAGCTGTCAGCACAGAGCCCAATGCCAGGCTTGAACCCATGAACCCCAAGACCACGACCTGAGCCACCGAGAAGCCCCTGGGATATTTTTATATTAAAAACTGTATCAACTTGTTATGATTTAGATACATGTAGGCTATATTTATACATCAAGGAGGTTTGTCTCAATTCATATTTTTAAGCTGACTTCTGCAAATTGCAAGAATTTTTCATGTCCCCCTAATATCAGTAATTTGTTTAACTGAATTTTCACCTGTTTAAACCAATTGTTTTGTCAGAGTAGACAGAGTCAGGCAGAACTTCAATTTTTGCTTGACAATTTGGTCATTGTATTTGGTTTCAGTATTAAATAAATTTTGGACTTACCACCTAAGAATATTCCTGTTATGTTAGGTCATCTTTGTCCATCACAAGACACCAGAAATGGTCTCTATCAAAGGTCTTCAATAATATTTTGCAAGGAAAATTTCCTTTCTGATTCTATAGTTTAATATTTTGTGAACTGAAGTATTATCCCATAACCTAAAGCATAAAAATCTTAAGTCACCTGCTTTACTATACAAATGCTATTGGTTATAAAATTCTCCCAACCTCATTTTGAGACCAGCTGTTTAACTGACTTGATGACCTCCTGTGGTAATAAATCCCACAGGCTGATTAAATGCAGTCTGGGTGTACTTCTGTCTACTCTATTGTTTGTACTTACCAAGGTTGGTGTGAGCAAAGGAGAGGATAATAAGGGATCAATTTCTGGAAGAGAAAATTAGACTACCTACTTCCCAGTCACTATAGCTGATAACTATAGAGCACCACATAAAGTATCATTCTTGTCTATCTTTTTACTGATAAAATGCATTATTTAAAAAAGGAAGCTTAAAATAAAGAGAGAATGAGAAAGAGAATGAGAAAGAAAGAAAGAGGGAGGGAGGGGGAGGGAGGGAGGAAGGAAGAAAGGAAGGAAAGAAGGAAGAAAGAAAGAGAGGAAATTAGTTATCAGTTCCTATTGTATGTTAATTCCTTTCTTTCAAAAGCACATACTACAATATATCAAGTGCACTTTCAGTACGCATTTTAGACTTGGAATATAATTTAGGTTGGGCATTGATTTAGGATGCACATATCTTTCAGTTTGTCCATCTGCTTTGGCTTTTAGGTTAGAAACACCAGAATTGTAAGTGTAGCTCACAAATGGTTCTATTTTGTTCTTGATTTTGAAATACATTTTTTCTATTTTGTTTGTCCAAAAACAATTTTAAAACAGCCAATCTTATACCTAACAAGGAATCAAGGATTTGCTCTTGATTATTCTAAAAAAAAAAAAAAAAAAGTAAAGTTAGAAAACCAGGGTCACCTGAGTGGCTCAGTTGGTTAAGCACTGGTTGATTTGGGCTCAGGTCATGATCTTAGTGTTGTGAGATCAAGCCCCACATGGGGCTCTGAGCTGACAGTGTAGGACATGCCTGGGATTCTCTCTTTCCCTCTCTCTCAACAACTTCCCCCACTTGCTCTCTCTCTCTTCATTAAATGTTAAAAAAAAAAAGCAGAAGAAGAGAAGAAGAAGAAGGAAAAGAAGAAAAGAAAGAAAGAAAGAAAAGAAAGGAAAATAACTTTCTAAAAAAGTCTCTTAAAAAATTAGAAAAACAACAAGCAATTACAAGAATAATTTAGATCCAAAAATTCTTTTAGTAAAGAATGAGTAGTACAGGTCAGCCTGAGTTAATTTAATTTCTTCCATATATTGATCAAACGCACAGAAAAAAAATGTTTATTTCTGTTCTAACTGGCCTTTGTAGACACAATTAAAAGATTTATTGTAAATTTCCTTCTCTATTCTTTGCTCTCCAATGGGAAAAAATAAAAATACCTTCTAATTCTGCTGAATTTCTCTTCCATATAATCTGAAACCCTTCACAGCATCATCAATTCTGACCATATTACTTTAGGTAGATAATGGGAAAATATCACAATGTGCATTCATGTTAAATCACAGAAAAATTAATTAACTTGCTGGAAGTTATACACCAGTCAACCTGAACCACATCCATTGTCTTCTGTCTCCTAAGCCCTCATGTTCCACCTTCTCTGCTTGCCTTGCTGCTCTCCGGATCCACGTGGGATAGTGAGCCTCTCCTGAAACATAAGCAATTTTAAAAATCAACTTTGGCCTTCATCCAATCATTGTTTTTCCTTTCAGATGTGTACTTGTAGGTACTTGGGTTGGAAGTGATTTTTTTTAAATTTTGAGCTGTGAGCTTTTCACCTCTAAAAAAGTTTTGCAGTAGTGCTCTTTCAATCTGTCAGTGAATCATAAGGTGTTTGTGCTTTATTCTATGTCTAGTTTATGTCAACAGTTTGGAATTCAGCCATCACTTTAGAATGTCTCCCATAACTTTGGGATTCTGATATTCTGTGGCTATTTCTTAAACTGATACTACTTGCCTAGAATTACAGCAGGTACTGAATTTTGGAATATAATGAAGGGAGAAAATATTGGTGATTCATACTGTATTAGATGAAGGAGTCACAAGAGGCTACCTGTGGAGTACTGTGAAACAGCTTTAAATAAATGGGGTGAGAGACGGGGACAGATTAAAAACAACCTCAATAATTCCAACACGACTGGTAACTTTGGACAAAAAGTTAACAAAATCCTTTCCCTTTCTTCACAAGATGCTAACCTTCAGTTAAGTTACTGTCACTATTCCTCTGATAACCTAGCAAGGGTAGAATGTTCACTGTATTGCTGAATAACATTACTTATAGGAATATTACCCTTGGACTAGGAGGAAATATAAATGAACTATGAAAAACTGATGCAGATGCCATATTTTGGACTTATCTGAAAGTAGTAACTCTTTTTTTCTTTAAATTTTTTAGTGTTTATTTATTTCTGAGAGAGAGACAGAACATGAGCAGGAAGGGCCAGTAAGAGAGGGAGACACAGAAGCTGAAGCAGGCTCTAGGCTCTGAGCTCTCAGCTCAGAGCCTGACATGGGCCCAGAACCTATGAACCATGAGACCATGACCTGAGCCAAAGTCAGACACTCAACTGAGTCACTCAGGTGTCCTGAATGTAGTGACTCATAACTGGTAGGTCCTTGCAAGAACCCTAGAAACTATCCCTCTAGGGGTGTTACAAGAGCAACTTGCCCCTGAACAGCAAAAGACTTCTAAACCAGACATCTTCCTTGCCCCTGCACTTTTGAACAGCTACCATGGCCTCTGAAGAGGTAGACCTAATGCCACCCTGTGGCAATCTATGTCCCAGTTCTTTTGAATAAATTGGTGTTAATCCAGCTTTGATAGTCAAAATGAGCCTGAATGTTTAGTGGGGCTTAAGAAGCCCATATAGGGCATGTTGTGATAACCAATGCAAACTGACCATAGTTTCTTGTATGGGAAGATGAACAAAAAAGCACTTAAAGATGAGTTGGGTGTTGGAGGCTAAAGTGATGCTAGGATTCATGGTAGATTAGAGAGAAGAGTGTGGGATGCATGGTTGATTAAAGTGAAGAAATACTGGAGGCATGAAATAAAGCTAGGTGGCTCTTAAGATAATGGGGAACTAGGTTAGGGTGGTGATTATAGGAAAATAAAAATAGAACAAAAAGGACACATCTTCAGAGATAGCCTGAAGGAAAAAAAAAAAAAAACAACTTGGTAACAAATAAGATAAAAAGATAAAAATAGAAAATGTAAAATGAATTCCAACATTTCTAACCTGAGAAATGAGCATGGTGGAGAGGTTACTAACAGAGAGGGACAAGTGAAATAGGATAATTGCTTATGAAGAATCAATTGACTGCAGTATCTGTCTTTGTTTAAGAATGGCAAAGGCTTCAACAGTGATCATATATCTTTCTTATATATGATCTGTAGCAGGTCTTAGCTACAGACATAACCATCTTTGCATATGGTGATGAAACCATGAAGGTGGGTTGGGTCTTCAAGACATTAACAGCATAGGGAGAAAAACCGAGGCTTAACCATTTAATATTGGGATAATACCTAGAATTAAGGGGCGGAAAGTGGAAGAACTAGCAAAAAAAACCCATAGAAGTAGGAAAAGAGCAGTAATATCCATGGAAACTAAAGGAGGGAAAGATCAGAGTAGTAGTGGTCAAAGTTCTTTTCTTCAGAAAGAAAGAAAGAAAGAAAGAAAGAAAGGAAGGAAGGAAGGAAGGAAGGAGGGAGGGAGGGAAAGAAAGAGAGAGAGAAAGGAAAAGGAAGGAAGGAAGGAAGGAAGGAAGGAAGGAAGGGATCAACAAGTGCCTTTGAAAAAGAAAAGCCAGTATGGAAGTAACATGTTGAGAAATTACAAGGTCATGAGAAGAAGAAAATTTAAATCACATGTGTAGATTATTCACCAAGTTATTTGGCAGGAAAAGGGACAGAAAAACAGGATGGAAGCTAAGAGAGGCTGAAGAATAAGGCAAAGATCAGTTGAGTATGTGATAGGATCACGTTTGAAGGCTGATTCAAATTAATAAATGAATGAACGAGTAGATAAATTAGTGAGGGACTGGCCAATCATCAATCAACTGAGCAATCAATAAAAACATTATTGAGGAATACTGTGAATCAAGTGATGTACTAGATGCTGAAGGGACACAAATATAGCATTATTACCACCACCCCCATTACCCCTACATCCAAGAAGCTCACTGCAGGGTGGGAACACAGACAATAGATACAAACTAGATATAATGTGGCAAGTACTACCTATGAAAGAGGCAGCCTAATCTGGTGGGCTGAGGCAAGGTTTTGCATGACAGAGGGCTTTAATGGTGAGTTTATAAGGATAGGTAGGGGTTGGAAACATGAATAAAATGGGCTATGCAGGCAGGAAACTGTGTGTGCAAAAGAACAAGGACATGGGAAAGCTGGCTATTTTGAAAAGCAATACTAGCTTTATATGCATGGCATATAGGATGGAAAATAGGGAGTCAAAAAAGACAAAACGCTGAATTAATGAAGTCAAATGACAAAGGCCTTACAGTCAAACTCTAGAGCTTGATTTCTTTTGAAAGCAACTATATTCACTGAAGGGTGTAAAGCAGAAGAATAATATGGCCTTTAAAAGAGGCTGTTGATGAACACTGTATTCATTTCCCATTGCTGCTGTCACCAATTACTTCAAGTTACTTAGTGGTTTAAAACGACATAAATTTATTATCTTACAGTTCTGGAGATGGGTCTCACAAGGTTGAAATCAAGGTGATGGCAGACTATGTTCCTTTCTGAAGGCCTCAAGGAAACATCTGTTTATCTTGCCTTTTCTACTTAAGGGGTCTCCCATACCCCTTGGCTGTGGTCCCCTTTCATCTTCAAAGCCACCAATGTCCCATCAGTCTTTCGCACATCTCATCACTCTGACACTTTCACTCCTATTGTCCTCTTCTCCATGTACTCACTCACTTTTAATGATTACGTTGGGCTCTCCTCAGATAATCCAAAACAATGTCCCCATAACAAAGTCCTTAATTCAATGGTCTCTGCAAAGTCCTTTTTGTCTCATAAAATAATGTATCTATAATTTCAAGGATTAGAATGGGGACCTTTGAGAGACCATTTCAGCCTATCACAAATGTCTTCCATTTTTTATTCCATTTATATCTGGCCTAACTGAAGACAATGCATTCTCATTCTCACACACTCCATGTACTGCAAAAGCATACATCAAGCAGCCTCTGGAAAACTCCACTGCACACCTGCGAAAAAGGGGAGTGAAAATGGCAAATAAGGTTTAAGTATTATAATGAAAACAATTTTGATCTCATGAGCTGCTTGAAAGGGTTCCAAGAACTCAGGGATCACACTTTGAAAACTAGCTATACAAGCACTTTATAGACTACAGGTATCTAAGTATTACAGAATCTAGCAGAGCAATTCAAAGAATTGTTGCAGTAAGGTGAAAGACCTTATTATTTCCTCTGAGAATGAGTTCTTTTCACTTGGAATATGAAGTTAGAATAACTGCCCATCATCATTGGCTGTTTATACTGAAAATGAATATATATATTCTTATGAACTCTATTACAGGAATATGTCATTTGTACCAATCAGAAATACCTCCCTCCTACATCCTATATGTATTTTCTCAATTCTTTTCAAAGCAATTTGAGGAGAAATGTTTTTGAAAAATGTACAGTTAAAAAACTAGGTGAAACCAGTGCACCGCTGTATAGCGAAACAGATGAAATCACAGGTCTTCTTAAGGGTTTTCTCAAATTACTCAACCCTAAAAAGCTGAGTGACAAAAGTCTATGTGGCTCAATCAGTTAAGCAACCAACTCTTGATTTCAGCTCAGGTCCTAATCTCACACTTGTGAATTTCAGTCCTGCATCGGGCTCTGTGCTAACAGTGCAGATCTTCTCTTGGGATCTTCTCTTTCCTGTCTCTCTGCCTCTTCCCCACTTGCACTCTCTCTCTGTCTCTCTCAAAATAAATAAACTTGAAAAAACTCTTAGTGAAACGCAGAAGGCAAAGTTCTAGATGAGAAGGAGAATGTAAAAGAAGGCAGGGTGTCTCAATGGAAGATTCATTTGTCAGTGATAATGGAAAAACAAAGGCCAATGTCATTTTCCCCAAATCCAATATGAAGGACTAGCAAAAAAGAAAATAATTCAGAATCTTTCACAGTCCCAAAGATCCTTCTGTCCTCATGTGTGAAATGATATAAGTTTCCCAGGACATTATATATTAGCCAAATATCATGCTTGGAAGACAAAGCATTATTTGCAAAAATAACTAGCAGGGGTTTTAATTTAAAAAATGGCATATGGCTTGGAGTGCCTGGGTAGCTCAGTTGGTTAAGCATCCAACTCTTGATCTCAGCTCAGGTCTTGATCTCAGAGTCATGAGTTCAAGACCTATATTCAGCTCCACACCCAATGTGGAGTATTAGGCTCCAAGGGCATGGAGCCTTATTAAAAAGAAAGGGGGTGCCAGGGTGGTTCAGTTGGTTAAGTGACTGACTTTTGATTTCGGCCCAAATCATGATCTCTTGGTTCATGAGTTCAAGCCCCATATCAAGCCCCACGGAACCTGCTTGGGATTCTCTCTCTCTGCTCTTCTCTGGTCATACACTCTCTTTCTCTCTCTCTCAAAATAAATAAATAAACTTTTAAAAAAATGGCATCTGGCTTTCCTTCCATGATGCAGTCTGTCCCCTTTTCTATCTTTTAGAAATACAAAAAAAAAAAAAAGATAAAAGCAGTAAATAAAAAGAAGACTAATAGTCAACCTATAGCTAGAAACAAGGGGCTTTTTTTCATAACTATACCTTACCAATAATGCTGAACAAACTTATTGAGAAACACAATTTATGACTCATGAATACTTTGCCAACTGGAAAAGAAAAAAAAAAAGATTGTCCATCCCAAAGTATGTAGGGAAGGTACACAATCACTCACTCACTCAAAAATACAGGAGCTGTATGAGCTGAGCATGAGCTGAGTCCAATCCATACTGAGTGGACACTGTATTTTGAAGCAGCCAGAGTTGTGTACCTCAGCTCTACCTTAAGTTTCTCTTTCTATGGACAGATCTACAATAAACAACAGCTCAAAAATAGAGAGGGAAACCTTATGATGTCATTTGACCATATGTCATCTCAGGTAGCTGTTCAGGTCCTGCATTGCTTCCTACTGCCAGATTTTTAAAGTGGAAGTGGTAAGAAAACAATGCATACTTCATTAAGCCTGGCAAAGGCAGATGACTGCTAGATATTAGGAATTAAACTTATAACTAGACAGCTACCTGGTGGAGAATTTATATGGAATTCAATTGCATGAAGTTGGCTAACTCTAGTCCAAAAACTTTGACTATTTATAAACATCCCATTTAGAAAGGGCTATCTCCATTCTAGAGATCATAGGGAAATCCTGGTCTTTCAATGCATATGGACATGAATTTTAATCCTGTCTTCTGCATTCTAAGCCTTAGTTTCATTCTATTAAATGGAAGCAATAATCATTAATGTCTGGAAATATCCAGCGCAGGGTTACAACATAGTAAAAGGGAAAGCATGCCTCTAAAATGGATTAATATAGGAATTGGGGGAAAATGTTTATTTTTTAAACATTTTATTTTTAAGTAATCGCTATGCCCAACATGAGGCTCATACTTAGAACCTCAAAATCAAAAGTCACATGCTCTACAAACTGAGCCATCCAAGTGCCCCTGAAGGAAAATGTTTAAATACAATTACACTTTCTCAAAAAAATTAAAAAGACACAACCTCTATCAAAAAGAAACAGAAATCCTGCTTTATGTGGAGATGGGCACGGGCACTTGTGGGGATGAGCACTGATGTTATATGGAAACCAACTTGACAATAAACTATTTATAAAAAAAAAAAAAAAAGAAAGAAAGAAACAGAAATCCAGGTTAAAAGTAAAAATAGCCAGGGGTGCCTGGATGGCTCAGTTAATCCAACTCTTGATTTTGGATCCGGTCATGACCTCATGGTTCATGGGTTTGAGCCCTGTGTTGGGCTCTGCACTCAGTGTGGAGCCTGCTTGGAATTCTCTCTCTCCTCTCTCTGCCAATATCCCTCTATTTCTCTATCTCTCTGAAAATAAATAAACTTTAAAAAATAAACAAACAAATAAAATAAAGATGTCCAAAGGGGATCTAAAAGATACATTTTAAACATGAGTATTTTAAAGGAATATAAGAAAAAGATAAAATATTATTTTACTTGGGATAAAAGCTGCACAGATGATACAGAGGAAAATAGAGTAAGTGATGAGAAGTGTAAACTTGAAATGATCTCACAGAATGCAGAGGAGATTAAGAAATAAATGAAAAGGATGAGAGTAAAGGAAAGAAAAATGAAGATTCAAATTAAAACTTCTTGATTTTCCTGAAAAAGAAATAAGAATTATTAGAACAGAGGCAATTTATCAAAGATGAAATTGAAGTTTCCTGTCCTGAGCTGAGCCAAAGCAACATATAAAGAAAACATACCACCTGGATACCCTTTCTGCAGAAATTACTTAAGAGGTATTTCAAATATATGGAACTTTGATCAGAATGATGAATTCAAGAGAGAAAAGATGAGGAGATTTAAAAACATGGTAATGGACAGATGATGACCTTACTGGAGGATTAAACTACTATAAAGTATGTATAATACCAAAAAAAAACACAAAAATCCCAGCTACCTGAGTACTAGACAGTGAACAAAAGTAGAATCTGGTAGGGAGTGTATGTTAAAGGAATTTTTTTAAAAAAGGAAGCTGTCAGAAGTAAATTTTGAGATTTTCCTGGTGTTTAAGCTGCAACTAAGTGCAGTTGACATACATATTGGACTGAAGTCACAGCCACCAGAAGAAAAATGTATAGTCCTTCCTACATAAACATACATGTTTAGAAAATCAAAACATTTTTCTCATTAGGGCTCATTCACCAGGGTGAAGTTATCTCTGATCCAGAACACATTCCAAACTAAAGTATATTCGTGTCAGATACTTAATCCACAGGTAATATTTTAACTCTCTCAAAAAGGACATAATTACAATAATAATTTGTGGGCTATTCCTACCAGAAAAAGTGGGCCAGCACTGTTTTTTTCTTTCTTTATCCTGAGATAAACAAAAAATTTAAGATGTTATCTATACAGTTATAATTTTTATGATTTTAGTCACTATTTCTAACCAGAAAGAGCACAGTTATTCTTCAATTCAGTTTATGCTCAAAAGTATTACAACTAAATGTCCAGTGACAATCCATGCTCAGAGATTCAGAGAATATGGATACAAAACAATTGCCAAGAAAGTGTCAAATAATTCCCCTGTCTCCAGAGAGTTCTCTTCCAAAATGTATTTATCGTAAAGTTCTAGTGTCTCAGGCATTTTTAAGTTACATTTCCTTACTGCTCAAGTAAATAAATGAAATGCCTAAAATATGAAGCATAATTAGATTTTCTAAGATCTTCTATCAGAGATAAAGTAAGTTTATAAAAAATATAATTGCTTTTTTAAAACCATTATAGTAAAATCATAATTTATATGTTTTATAAGCAACATTTAAAGAAGTAAACCACTTTGTAATAGGACAGATGTATTAAAAATACTTAAGCCTTCATATAAAACCATTTATTTTCCATTTACAATGTCCCATTTCCTTGCATTATCAGATATAAGCATTTATCACTAAAAGCAGTTTTAAGTCCTTTTATGAACAATTTATCCAAAGTATAAAGTGATATAATTATCACTTTCTTTCTATCAAGAAAGAAAGAAAGAAAGAAAGAAAGAAAGAAAGAAGGAAAGAAAGAATATAAAAGGTCACCCACTTTGAATATGGTGGCATATTGTCAAAATTTTCTTTCCTCCATCTTGGAAATCCCAAAAAGTAACAAGGAAAATAAGAATAGAGATGGAAATTCTTTCTTTAGCTACATCTGCAATACAGCTTAAAAGAACTCACATAAATATAAACAAAATTCCCTTTAAGCAGACCAGAATAATGAAACATTACCATTATTAAAAGATATAATGCGGGGCGCCTGGGTGGCTTAGTCGGTTAAGCGTCCGGCTTTCGCTTAGGTCATGATCTCGCGGTTCGTGTATTCGAGCCCCGGGTCGGACTCTATGCTGACTGCCAGCTCAGAGCCTGGAGCCTGTTTCAGTCTGTGACTCCCTCTCTCTCTGACCCTCCCCTGCTCACGCTGTCTCGCTCTCTCTCCTAGAAATAAATAAAACATTAAAAAAAAAAGATATAATGCAAGAAAAAAACGTAATCGTTCTGAATCCATACATCAAATGGCAGGTCATTCTCCAAGGGGAAAAAATAGACCAAGGACAATCATCAATGAATAGCTTTGTAAAACAGTAAAAAATTTTTAACAAAGTAATAAATAGGGAATACAGTGGATCAAATTCATTCATTGGTTCAAGATCAAGTCAGTCTCAAAGTTTCTTGACATTGTTTCAAACATCTCCATAGTAAGATTCAACACTTAATAAGCAGTGGAGCAATTATAAAAATTGTACCCCAAGACATAAACATAGCTAAATGTTTATTTGAATACAAAGGCAACATTCAACCAGTCTTTCCATTTCTAGCTTCCTTCTACGGGGAGGACGCTCTACTAGCAAAACATTCCCCCTCAATCTCTCTGCCTCCTCATTCTCTCCTGAGAAGTGCCTTAGCTTATTATTCATGTGATGGAATTAGGGTCTCACCACAAGCCCCAGCCCCTTTCTCTCTACCATTACTTTTGAGAGTTGCCAGAGTATAGAGAATATAACATCTCAGATCTTCTCAACCATATATTGGGTCTAATATAGCATTCCTTAATATGGGCAATTTTGACATTTAGGGAGGGATAATGCTTCATGCATTACAGGACTTTAAACCCTGCTCCCCACCCACTAAATGCCAGAAGTACTTTCTAGTTATTAGGACAACCAAAACTTCCTATTAAAAAATCAACCTATAGAGAAGAACACCACCACTCCACTCTACCCCACCCCACCTCCAGTTGTTGGCTTGAATAAAAGGCTCTTCCACAAAAGAGTCATGAGACTCTCCAGACTGCTCATGACCAGTCCTCGGGTTCAGTATTAGTAAGCCCACCTGCCTGCAGGTAATAAAAAATAACTCTAACATTTTATTGAGTGTGTACTATCACAAGCACAATCCTAAGCATTTAAATGTATATAACATTGAATCCTCAAAAGAAACTTTTAAATTAAAAACTACCATCTTCCTCATTGCACAGTACAGACATAAAAAGATCATGATCTTATCACCTAGGAACATTAGGGGAGTCAAATATTATATGCAGACTATGTTTTCTGATACAGCCAGAAAATGGCTTTAAACTCAGGAAGTATTTTACAAAGTATTGATCAAAGAGAGTTCTTGACCTAAGACTAGTGCTATGGAATGAAAGTTTGTGTTACCCCAAAATTCATATGTTGAAGCTTCAATCCCTAATGTGATAGTATTAGGAGATAGGAGCTTTGAGACGTAATTCTGTTTATGAGAGGTTATGAGGGTGGATCCCTCATGGGGTTAGTGCCCTTATAAGAAAAGGAGAGACCAGAGCTCACACACCCAAACCTATGACTGCACTTGAGCTCTGTCTCTCTCTCTCTTCTCCCTTCCTTCCCCTCCCGCCTTCATTCCCTCTGCCATGTGAGGATACACAGCAAGAAGCCTCCTGTCTACAAACCAAACCAGTGTCTCTCAGCAGACACTGAATCTGTATGCCACTTGATTTTGGACAACTAGAACTGTAAGAAATAAATGTTGTTTAAGCCACTCAGTTTATGGTATTTTGCTAAGACAACTAGTGAAGAAACATAAGGAGAAAATATGGAAGTCATGGAGAGTATGGTGCCCTGGAAGCCAAGTGAAGAAAGTTTTTCAAGGGTGAAAGAGAAATCAACCATGTTAAACACCTGCTGAAAAGTCCTCACCTGAGAACTGAGAATCAATGACTGGTGATAGGGAAGTTACCAATGACCTTGAGAAGACAGTTTCAGTTGAATAGCATGTGTGTGTCAAGGGAGCAAAAGCATGATTGGAGCAAGCTCATAGGCTATTGGGAAGAATATAGACAACGTTTTTTGAGGAATTTTTCTACAACAAAGAGCAGAAAAACGGGGCAGTAGTTAACAGTAGTTAACAGCAGGAGTGGAGATCAAAAGAGGTGTTTGTTTGTTTGTTTTTGTTTTAAGATGGAAGAAGAGGGCCCAATTCCTGGCTCATAGACAGCCATCATTTTGCCATAACCTCACTTGGTGAAAGCTCAGGAGGGATCTCTCTGCTGTCTCTTTATATGGGCTCCAATCCTTTTTGTGAGGGCTCCACCCTTATGGCTTAATCATCTCCCCCAAACCCCACCTCCTAATACCATTATATTGGGTATTAAGATAACATAAATTTGGAAAAACAAATACTGTCTATAGCATTCCACCCCTGATCCTCCAAAATTCAGATCCTTTCACATGCAAAATACATTCATTCCATCCCAACAGCTCCAAAAGTCTTAGCTTATTCATTCTTCATTAGCTATTTAAACCCAGCACATCTTTACTTGTTTTCCACATGAAGCCAAGGGGCAATAGAAGCTTAATTTTGCTAATGGTTTCTCTAGAACTTTTGTTTCCCCTCTACTGAATATGTTTTGCTTTTGCTTCTAGATTGTACGTAGTAAAGTTATTCCCTATCAGTGGCAGCAGTGATTGGGGATTTGGTTTGTAATCTAACCATTTGGTGAACCTCTTAGTGGATGATAGAGATGCATTTTCTGTAAAGTGAAAGATGAGAGAAATCTGATTTGCTGGTCTTTTTTGTTTGCTTGTCTATTTGTGAACACAAATCAGTTAAGATTTCATACCCATTGAGAAGAAAGTTCTCTGAGATCTGAATCAGAGAGTAGTTTTTCTCTGTTTATTTTTGACCAGTAGCTAAAGCTATACAACTTAGGCTGAGATATCCATGTGTCTGAGTGTCTCAATGTCTATAATTGACAAAGGTCTTGACCATGGTATGTGATTGCAATATCTTTTCCTATCTCCAAATAGTATTAAGAATTTAGATTATAATATCTCTGAAATTGGAGCAGTTCCATTGTAATTAGTTTATAGAAATTGCTATCAATATTGTCTAAGCAACCATCATCTCTAGCATTCCCATAATTCACAAAACAATAAGGAAATTGAACTTCTAAGGAAATTAAACTTGTAAATGTACTAGACATTTAAGGAGAAAATCCTGTTATGGAAACTGCTAGCTCAGAAATATTTTAAGAATCCAAGATCACATAATTAAGGTATGGTTATATGGGTTTAATATTTTTTTAAGTAAGCTATGTCTTTTCTCTAATAATATCAGAGTTACAGATAATACAAATGTACATTTTATTTCTTTTCCTTCTATGTCTGTTTTACATCAACTGCATTTTTTTTTACCTCCCAATCCCCAAAGTGGCCAAAGACTTGGAAAAATAGAAAAAGAGATTACTGGGTATCATTATTCACCCCACCCAAGAGTTCTAATGTTCTGTAAATGTTATAAGTATTTATTTTAAGGAGAGATATGTGTTCAAAAAACACAGAGTCATATAAAGAAACAAAATATTTTTTCTGGACAAAGAAAAACACACCACCACATGCATTCTAGAAAGGAAGAAAACTATTAAACTATTTACAAGTCTTTTATAAGCCAGCAAGTCTATAAAACAATGTAATGCCTTTCCAGGGGAATGTTGGTCATTTGTCTAATAAATTCTCCAGGAATATCTCATTCCGTGGGGTGGTGCATCTTTGATAGTCTTTGACTGTCTAAACTATTTAACAAACTCTTCAGGGAAAGAAGTTAACTTGTAGAAAACTGAACAGTAATACAAATGTTTCTAGCCCATAACAATTTAAATTATTCCTTTTTGTAGAGTTGCAAATAAATTTCACCTGATAGAGAATATAAATCTCTATAAATCAAATTCTCTTTGAATCAGTTTTAACACTTTACTGGTTCCCTCATTAATTAAAGAGTTAATTTAAATCTTTGGCAGATGAAGAAACATGTTCAAAACTATTATGTTGCTCAGGATCACAGAACTGGTAAATTAAAATCCAGGAATCAAGTGCAAATCTGGCTGATCTCAAACGTATTTGCACTAGCAGTGCTGCCAGACAACCTCTTAATCTCTCTGGATGTTAGTCTTTCCTCTGTTACCTAATGGCAATCTTTCAAGGTCCCACAAGTTTTTAATTGCTGTACCTTTCCCAGATACAAGGCTTCATTCACTCAAGTGATTTCAAGTGTGTTCAATATATCACAAAGTGAACTTTTATTTAAAAAATTTTTTAAATTTATTTTCTGAAAGAGCAAGCAAGCAGAGAAGGGGCAGAGAGAAAATCCCAACAAGTTCAATTGCGGGGCTTGAACTCACAACCTGTGAAATCATGACCTGAGATGAAACCAAGAGTAGGATGCTTAACCAACTGAGCCACGCAGGTGCCCCAATAAGGTGAGCTTTTAAAAAATGTTTTATTTATTTTTGAGAGAGAGATAGAATCAGCGTGAGCAGGGAGTGTCAGAGAGAGAGAGAGAGGGAGTCACAGAATCCAAAGACAGGCTCCAGACTCTGAGCTAGCTGTCAGCACAGAACCCAACACGGGGCTCGAATCCACAAAGCGTGAGATCATGACCTGAGACAAAGTCGGAAGCTCAACCGACTGAGCCACCCAGGTGCCCCTATGGTGAACTTTTAATTTCAGAAGTCAAAGAATAAAAATAACACAACACAGCACTAATTAAAGTAATTGAAGAAAATCAGCTAAAGTAATTAATAAAGTATCTAGTTAAAATACTATTTGAGCACCCCATTGTGAATGGGTGCATTTCAAACAAGAAGTAAATGTGAGGGGAACCACAATAAAAGAAATTAGTAATCCCTTTTAAATTACAAATAATAAACAGAAGCTCAAGTAAAATAGAGTTTAAAATTATGTGTGAAGAGTGTTGTAAGTTTGAAATTAGGAGGTATGAAAACAAGGTAGGCAAGAATGAAAAAGTGGAAGCGTCCAAAATTCAGAGAAGGCTATCTACAGTGGTAGTGAGAGATGGCTTCTAGACAAAGGTCTCTAGACTGAATCTCCACAAAGGGATATGGAAGACACAGGAAAACTACCTAAAAAACTTTGGCCCTCCAACCTGCTTTAATATAACTGCCCAACTAATTCATCACCCCATTGTGCCTACATAATGCAGCCAGAAATTATGACACCAGGTGTCAGCTGCAAATCAACATCAGAAGGGAAACATACACACACAAGAAGAGTCATGGTAATCATATGCTTAAAATATCTAGCTAGATAATCCCCTGCAAGCCTAAAATATTTAAACTGGATAGGCTTTTTCATTGGGAACTTAGGTATAACCTCAGTCTTACGTTTTCCTGAAGCTCATCCAATTCCAGATGAAGGAAAGAAAGACTCCTCCCCCCCCCCCATTTTGCTTCACCCCTGAGGCCATGTGATGGAGCTTGGAACTTCAAGTCATAGATAACTGGGCTTAAGTCTGGTTTTCCTGCAGCTCTGTGACTGTGAGCAAATTATGTATGTCTTCTAAATCCCAGTTAGATGAAGCAAAAGAGAAAATAATACCTACCTCAATAGGTTGTAATGAGAATTAAACACAATAACATACTGAGTACCTGGCATGTGCCTACCACAAGAAAGTCGCTCAACAAATGTTCTCATTCCTTTCTCTCCTTCCTACGAAGTGTAACTGTTTGGGGAACGATTTGAGTATCCTTTGCCTTATTTAAGATATTCTATTCCTGAGACAAGTTATGCCTACTTTTTCCCTAACAGAATAAAATCACTGGAAACCTTTAAGTTCTATAGAATTGATTACACCCCCAACTTTTGCATGTCTTCACACATTGAGAAAGTGATACTATTTGTATGGCACACTGGGATTAAACAGTCTAGACTGATCACAGCCAGAGTTAACAGATCTATGACTCTAGCCCTTCCATGACCCATTTGCTACTCCAAAGATGCAGTAGTCCATATTTAAGCTGAAACCCATTAGTAGCACACAAATGAGTCATGGTTCACTTATAGAACTCTAAAATGATTCTCCAACTATGGTTCCCAGACCAACAGAAACCTGTTAGAAATGCAGTCTCTTCACCATCTGACTCACACAGAACCAGAAATTCTGAAATTACTGTTCCACAATTTGTTTTAATAAACCTGCAAGTGATTCTGATACACACTGAAGTTTGAAAACTGTGTATGTTCTGTACAGTTCTCTGAAGTTCTTAAATAATAACACTTTCCATTTTATTGAATATTCATATTTTTTAAAAATCTGACCATTTTAATGATACATGTGACCTTGAGTGAACTCTGATGAAGGGCCCACTCTCAGAGTGGCATCTTCAAAACCAGTGACAGCTCTGTCCCTTCTTCAGCCCAGCAGCAAAGTGTCCCTTCATGGTCTTGAGGCTTTTATTTGCAGGGAGAGGAATAAGGGAAATAAAATACAGAGTCCAATTGGAAAATTCTTGATTCTTAAAAGTCTTTTCCAAAGGGTCTCAGGTCCTTTGCTGCCCCCCAGAACCTACTTCCTTGAGCACCTGTGTACCTTAATCTTTTGTCATAGCCATTCTTGCCTAGAAGATGAATGAAATCTCCTATGAGAGGGGAGCCCTTGACCTTTCCTACTCCATTACATGATGAAAATTAAAGTTAAATAGCCTAATGGAGAAAAGGGGAATTTACTTCATATTTAATAATTAAAGTCCTCACAATGATCAATTGAAAGTATGCAGTATATTAGGTCACAAATGTGAAAAAGAATTGTTCTCCAGATGAAAGTGCCATCTTTACTATAAAGTAATCATTTTAAAAAAGGATTTTTACCATTCATATAGCATCTCTCTTATCCCCTCTGACCATGAAATGAGAGGCTTGTTCTTTTGCTGTGAATAATTTCCAAGTGAAAGGGTCACAGTAGGGGTGAGACTAAGTACGGCTCCAAAAGATCTTAAGAGAAAAAATTGATTCATCTTTTGACATTTTGGTTTCTTGTGTACTTATTAAAAAGTGTACCAGTTTAGTGAAATAGGCCTTAACAAATGTCAACCCCCCAAGCTTTTTTACATTTTTTTTCCAAAAAACCAATTCCACACATCAGCTGCTTGCTATTCACACTTCTAGTCCTGTTCCAGCCTGAGGAGCATGCACTTAGTGGTCACTGGTCTCCACTGAACTTCTTTCAAAGAGGATTTAAGGTCTCCCAGGATTCTGGTTAAAGATTTACCTTTGTAGGGGTGCCTGGGTGGTTCAGTCAGTTAAGCGTCCGACTTCAGCTCAGGTCATGATCTCACGGTTCGTGGGTTCAAGCCCCGCACTGGGCTCCGTGCTGACAGCTAGCTCAGAGCCTGCTTCAGATTCTGTATCTCCCTCTCTCTCTGACCTCCCCTGCTCATGCTGTCTCTCTCTCTCAAAAATAAATAAAAACATTAAAAAAAGATTTATCTTTGTTATTACACTATATCATATTTTGTGTGTTCTTGTCCTCTCACAAATGAATGTTATTCATTTCTATTTTTAATTTTATTTTAAACTTAATTAGATTCTACAATATTCATTTCTAAAAAATGTCTTCTAAATTTCATAATGTTCTCTACCACATAGTTTTTAAATTAGCCACAGTCAATAAACAATACTCTCCTACATTTTTGCTGGATGTATTAATCTAAATAGGGCTTTATTTAATCCAAATATGAAATTGAAATTTTATGGTGTTTATATCTCTGTCATTCATATGCAAAATAATGTCATTATTATTGGATCTCAAAAGATATAATCTACTTATTTACAGTATTTAAAAGCTATATTTTTCCATTATATTGTTTTGTTTCTATGTTTTATGTTTGCTTGTTTGTTGTCTATTAATTTCTACCTCTACCAAAAAATGAATTTAAAATTTTGGATGGTGTCTTTCTGTCCAGCACCCAATGCTTTATGTATAAACACAAAGAATAGTAGTTTTCCATCCAATTAAAAAATGGGCAGAGGACTTGAATAGGTATTTCTCCAAAGAAGACATACAGATGGCCAACAGACACATGAAAAGATACTCAATATCACTCATCATCAGGGAAATGCAAATCAAAACTATAATGAGGTATCACCTCACATCTGTCAGAATGGCTACTTTCAAAAAGATAAAAAAATAAGTGTTGGAAAGGATGTGCGGAAAAGGGAAAGTTCATGTACTGTTAGTGGGAATGCAAAATGGTATACCTTCTGTGGAAACTGCTATGGAAGTTCTTCAAAAAATACATCCTCTGTGGAAACTGCTATGGTAGTTCTTAAAAAAATAGAACTACCATGTGATCCAGCAATTTCACTTCTGGGTATTTATCTAAACAAAACAAAAACATTAATTCAGAAAGATATATACACCCATGTTCATTCTACCATCATTTACAACAGCCAAGATATGGAAGCAACTCAAGTATCCATCAATAAATGAAGGGATAAAGAAGATGTGGGTATATATAAATAATGGAATACTACTCAGCCATAAAAGAAACTGAGATCTTGCCATTTGCAATAACATGGATAGGCCTAGAGGGTTTTATCCTAAATGAAATAAGTCAGACAGAAAAACAAATACTATATGATTTCATTTATACATGGAATCTAAAGAACAAAACAAATGAACAAACAAAACACAAATAGACTTACAGATACAGAGAATAATTTGGTGGAGAGGCAGGGAAGGGAAAGATGAAATTGAGGAAGAGAATCAAAATATACAAACTTCCATTTATAAAATAAACAAGACAGGGGTGCCCAGGTGGCTCAGTTGGTTAAGCGCCCAAGCGTCCGACTTCGGTCATGATCTCATGGTTTGTGAGTTCTGTCCTGACAGCTCTGACCCTGGAGCCTACTTTGCATTCTGTGTCTCCCCCTCTCTTGCCCTCCCTAGCTCAAACTCTGTCTCTCTCTTTTTCTCAAAAATAAACATTTAAAAAATTAAATTAAAAAAATAATAAATAAAATAAATAATACAGTATGTAATATACAGCATAGGGAATATAGTTAATATTGTAACAATTTTATATGGTGATAGCAGCTAAATTTATTGTGATAATCACTTCATAATACATATAAACATTGATTCACTATGTTATACACCTAAAACTAATATAATATTGTTTGTCAACTACACTCAATTTAAAAAAAATTAATTAAAAGAAAAGAAGAATGGTAGACTTCCTTTGGTGATTTTATTTTTTTTAAGAGAGAGAGCACAAATGGGGGAGGAGGTGCGGGGGGAGAGAGAGAGAGAGAGAGAGAGAGAATCTTAAGCAGGTTCCACACTCAGCATTGTCCAGCTGGGGTTCAATCCCATGACCCTGGGATCATGACACTGAGCTGAAGTCAAGCGTCAGAAGCTCAATTGACTGAGTCACTCAGATGCTCCCTTTGGTGATTTTACTGAGAAATTCTAATTTACATAGCCACAGACAATAAAATGTAATGGTTTTGAAATCAGAGCTACCTGAGTTCTAATTCTAGTTCTACCTCTTATATAAGTTAAATGACAAAGAGAACAATGCTAAATTTCCAGTGCATGTTCTATAGCAAGCCTGATAGCAACCAAAAAGTAGGTAGGGGGAATTTGTCTGAGACCTGTCACCCATTGACCTACCGAGTGATTCAGCTGATCTGGGTGGCAAACAATTATCCCATTTTTTTCCTCACCACTCAGAAGCTGCATTCTAGGTTAAAACTAAAAAGAAAAACATAAAGCTATCTTTCCCCATTTAGAAAGAACTACTTTTATGTATCAAGAATATGAGGACCCATGACCCACTGTCAGAAGGATGATAGTATAAGAACTGAGATGATATAATTTTCACAGTAGAGAATATTTATTTTCATCAATATTTTTAGAATCAGTTTCTTAAAAAGGTACACACAATTGGAAAATTCTCACACTGGAAGATTTATCCTTTATACTAGCATAGCAAAGCCTCCAAAAAGTCCTGCAATAAAGAAAATTGTCTACATTGTTTTAGCCTAAGATTTCCCAAGTTTCTTTATTCCTCTGGAATACCTCTAAACACTGTGTTGAACTATATTCCAAAATAAGATTATTTGAGACTGTTGATCTAAGCTAATCATTGCATACATCTGAAAACCTAGAGCTAATGTTCCATAAATATCTGAGTTCCCAGATATCTATTACACTTGGGGCCCCATTATCCATCTTCAGTGCTGTGAAGTTTTAACTCAGTTATGGACTTTATTTGACCTCTGAAATTGTCTTTTCAGAATTAAATCATACATATATGTATTAAATAAAATAACATAGCTCTTACACCATACTGCTTTGTATCACAATTGCACATAATACTAGCAAAACTAGGTTTAAAGTCCTCTTGAATTCTTAAATCTTCCATTAAATTCTCCAGAATGCTTTACATAGACATCCAGATATATGTCCCATTTGATGACCTGAGTTGCAACAGATTATTTGAAGCTAGTTGAGGAAGGAGGAAATTGAGTTTGTTTCCAACATTCCATTCATACTGCATCTAGACCCACATTTACTAGACTATACTTCTTAAGAAGATAAAACAACATATTTTACCTTCAGACATTAAAATGTCAGACAGAAAGATCCATCTGTAGTTTAATGATTTCTGAGAACTAGGTCATATGAATCTTATTACCACATAATTTGGGTATTTCCATACAGCCCAAATGAAGATTATAGTACAGCTAACAAATGCATTCAAATAAATGTAAAAAGTCAGGGTGCATTATTCAAATCCAAAATACATTAAGAGGGGTTTTATTGGCCTGTATCATCAGGAGAATTTCCTCTCCACTTAGTTTACTTGCATTGGAACAGCTTTAGGGAAATGAATCTACAGATAATGCTTTACTTTAAATCGAGCCATGGAGGGAATCCTATATTTCTCATTTATTTCCTGCATTGTCTTAACTTGCATTTCATAAGAAAAATATTCCCCAATAAACTAGAGTTAAAACTTGGGTGAGACGGGATCTAACCAAAGAGCTTCTTAAACTCTATTGCTCTCCAAAAGACATAAATTCTGGGAACTGGAGAGCTCTCCTAACTTCTCTAAGATTTTTTTAAATTCCCTTTTATTGTTTGTCATACTCCTAGTCCTCAACAAGTTATCCAGTCCATGAGGATGCCCTAATTTCTCTCTTGCAGCTCCTAAAATCATGGCTCCTTCTTGCTTCAGTCTAAGTACTTACCAAATACACTAAAATTGAGCTGTACTCTACCCTCCTTTAGTGCCAATTCTGTACTTTAAACTTAGGGAATAACATAAACCTCAAAATTCCTTAAGTGTGAAATTCTATCCCTACTTCCTTAAGCCTATGTATTGGGTTCATCAATAAATAATTTATTAAGAATGAAGGGAAGTGTATATCCATATTACCATCCTTTGTATCTTTTTTCCACATGCTCAGGGAAAATAATTTGAACCCCACATTTATTGCTAATGGTAGTTCACATTTATTAGGCACTATTCTAAGTTCTTTGCATGGATTAGTTCATTCAATCCTCACAACATTCCCATCAGGCAAGTACAATTACTATCCTCATTCTATAGATGAGAAAATTGAGGCACATAAGATTAATTAATGTGTCCCAGATTAAACAGTTAGTGATAGCCACGGTATTTGAACTCAAGTAATCTAGCTCCAGAATAAAAGCTTTCAATTACTATACTACAGTACCTCTTTTGAAATTGTGAACAAGAAAATCAATCATCTGAAATCCCCATTATTGAGAGATACTACAATTAATATTCAGAAAGTATTCTTTCTGGCATGTCTTTAGATACATTTTCACTCCCAAGATGGCTTCTTCACTCATATGTCAGGCACCCTGACCTCTCCTTCCACATGGAACCTCATCTTTTAGGGACTCAGGGTTGTCACACTTCTTTCATGGTGGCTCAGGGCTTCAAAAGAAGACAGTGGAAGCTGTCACTCTCTTTGGGCCTAATCCTGGAAAGTGGTGGAGCTTCACTTCTGCTATGTTCTGCCAGTCAAAGCAGTCACCGAGTCTGTCCAGCTCTGATGGGAGAGTTCCGGGATGTCCACATCTTGATAGGAGGGGGATCAAGAAATTCTTGGCCATCTTTTGTCTGCCACAACACAATTAATATATTTTAATCAGGCTTTCAAGTATGTCTTTAGACACATAGCCACATACACTGTAAATTTTAAATAAATGGAATTATGAGACAAATGCTATTTTTGTAGTCTCTTCTCTTTAGTAGACTTTAGTAGTTGACTTTTCTCCTCCTGAATACATGCCTACTTCCCCAGCCTGGTAACCAATGTTAAAATCCTTTTATGCAGTCATATAATCATGCGTTTCACATACACACATCTCTATATAGTCATTAAACAGTTTATGGGGGCACCTGGGTGGCTCAGTCAGTTGAGCATCTGACTTCGTGATCTCATGGCTCATGAGTTCAAGCCCCATGTCGGGCTCTGTGCTGACAGCTCAGAGCCTGGAGCCTGCTTTGGATTCTATGCCTCCCTCTCTCTCTTCCCCTCTCCTAGTTGCTCTCTCTTTCTCTCTCTCCCTCTCTCTCTCAAAAAATGAATAAATTTTAAAAAAATTTTTAAAAATAAAATAATTGATAAAGACTCTTTGCTTGATCAAATTTTAGTTAGGCTCCTCTAAAGCCCTCTTTTCAGCTAGGCTTCAATCTTGAGCTTCATGTGTGTTCTGTTGCATAGCCCAGTTGTTGCAAGAATCCTAAGTCATTTTACAGCAAATCCATACCTGTAATCCAAATCTGATCCTGTAATATACAGTGAAATTCCTCATCTCCTACATCAGATATCAGACCACCCTGGCTTGCCTTCAGCAAGAGTCCTATCAAATTGGCATAGCCAGAATCCCCCCTTGTTATTGATTTTTCCTCTTAGTAATATTTCATCAACTGGCCCCCATGTTGCTCCATGGCTATAAATTCCCACTTGTTCATGTTGTATTAGGAATTGATCCCTGTTCTACATGGTGGTCTTTTCCCCCCTATTACAATAATTCCTGAATAAAATCTGGTTTTACTGCTTTAACTATTGTCCAGTTCTGGATTTTCTTTAACATAATGCATCCCTCCAATGTACATGGAAAGGAGTTAACCTTCTTTTTATCAGATATATATGTATGCTATTAATATATCAAAATGCATTCAGCCATTCCCTTTAAAGATAGAAAGTGATATTCAAGAAAATTATGGAAAGAAAGTGCTGATTGGGAAAAAGATGGTGGATTAAACAAAGGTGTCTTACTTCCTGCCTCCTAAAGGCTTACTGAAATGTATTCACAGAGAACTTATTGTAAATTTCAAACCTACAATGACAGGGAGAGTGCCTAACAGCAACAAAATCCTGGAAGCTAGAAAGCAGATGATGTTTGGTCAATCATCTTTCAGACCTAAGAAAATGAATTCCTGTCAGTATTAAGCAAAGCCAAGAACAAACCAATTTATACTGTAAAATACTCAAATGGCCAACACATATCTCTGGAAGAAGGGGTGAATGTGAAACTAAGGTGTATTGATTGCAAGCCTATTTAAGAAACAGGAGAAGTGACATCATCAAGATCACAACATAGGTCATTTATGGCTTCATTTCCCCTCTCAAGAAGACCAGTTACCAACTACCCACAGATAAGACACCATTGTGAAAATCCCAGAACCTGGGGGTAAGGCTGAGGTACATCCCTGGGTGACAGGATCAAGAAGGACCATATTAGAAGGGTGAAAAGAGCAGCTTCACATTGACCTCATTGCCCGTCCCCCAGGCCAGCACAGCACCACAAGGAGAGGGCTCCCTTGGGCCTGTGGCTTCTCCCATTGGGAAAACAGAATCACACACACACACACACACACACACACACACAGGACTATTATTCAGCCACAAAAAAGACAGAAATCCTGCCACTGACAACAACATAGATGGACTTTGAGGACATTATGCTATGTGAAAAAAGAGAAAAACAAATACTGTATTATCCCACTTTTGTGGAATCTAAGGAAACTAAATTCACAGAAAGAGTAGATTGGTGGTTCTCATGAACAGGGAGAGGTAGAGAAAATGGATGAAGGTATCCAAAGGGTACAAACTTTCAGTTATAAGATGAATACTTTTTGGATCACAAACTCCTCAGAACCTTCCCAGGTGTAATCTGAAACTAGCACACTACATAAGGGGTAAGGAAACACTAAAGAAAGAGGCAGGCCACTCCAGGTTGGTAGACGGCAGTTCCACTAAGCAAAGGGAACTTATATACAAGGCTTGACTTGGGTAGCAGCAAGACAAGTAGATCTCTGCACTTATCCACCAAATCTTAAAAGCTTATATTGAGGCCTTAACTGGGTTCAGTCACATATACAGGCCATATG
The DNA here is from genome assembly GCF_008692635.1 of Crocuta crocuta. Taxonomy (NCBI): domain Eukaryota; kingdom Metazoa; phylum Chordata; class Mammalia; order Carnivora; family Hyaenidae; genus Crocuta; species Crocuta crocuta. The sequence goes on from NW_027530502.1 coordinate 3,956,514, forward strand.
GATTCAAAACCATATCACTACCTTAAGGCTGTGTCCTTGGAACAGCCTCCGGGAGCAGGAAAAGCAAGTGGAACTCACATTCCAAGGATAGAGGAGAGGTGAAGAGCCTCCAATTGCTAGGGTACAGCTCATGGCTCAACTGCTGGTCAGGTCTTCTTAGTGACCGTCCCCAACAATATGTTCTGGGGATTACTATATAGCATGGTGACTACATTTAACAATAGCGTATTATTTGAAATTTGATAAGAAAGTACATCTTGAAAGTTCTCATCCTCCTCCCCAAAAAGTAACTATATGAGGTGTTAGATATGTTACCTAACCTTACTGTGTTTATCATTTTGCAACATATATGCTTATCAAATCATCACTTTGTATACCTTAAACTTACACAATGTTATATGTCCATTACATCACAATAGAGCTAGGTGGGGAGGGGAAGAAACAGATCTCACCTCCAATCAAAACAGGCAAAAGATTGCTTTTCTCCCACCATGGCAGAAAATTGGAGGTTTAGTCTCTAAAGAAGGCAAAATAAAAGATGTGGCAGTTACTGCTATGTGTTTACCAAAATCAGTTTCCTTTTCCTTCCAGGAACACAGCTAGACAACATTTGCCAGTCTCGCTTGCAATGAGATGCAACCATGGGTCTGAATGCCAGCCATTGGAATATATGAGTGGGAGTGATGTGTGCCTCTCATCAAAACTTCCCACACATTTTTCCCCTTTTGGCCAACCAGATACAATGCATCTAACATAAATTTCAAGGCCATGAAATTGAAATAAAGTTGTTCCCTAATGTGAAATAAGTCAGACCAGAAAGAGACAAATATGGTATGATATAACCTACATGTGGAACCTAAAAAAGCCAAACTCATACATACAGAGACTAGAGGGTTGTTGCCACAGCTGGAGAGTCAGGAAATGGAGAGACATTGGTCAAGAGCACAAACCTCCAGTTAAAAGATTAAGTTCTGGGGGGCGCCTGGGTGGCTTAGTCGGTTAAGCGTCCGACTTTCGCTTAGGTCATGATCTCGCAGTTCGTGGGTTCGNGGGATGTAATGTGTAGCATGGTAATTATAATTAATAATACTGTACTGTATACTTGAAAGTTGCCAAAAGAGTAGAATTAAAATGTTCTCACCACAAAAAAAGAAAGTAATTGCATAACATGATTGAAGGTGTCAGCTAGCACTACAGTGGTAGTCATTGCCCAATATGTAAGTGAAGCAAATCAATATGTTGTACCCCTTGAGTTTACACAATGTTATATGTCAATTATATCTCCATCAACCTTGGGGGGAGGGGGGAGAGAAATCTATAAAAGTTTCTAAAGTTGAAAAGAGTCTTCATTAACTTCCCCAGATGGGTATAATTTTCTAATAGAGTGGGTAGAACTGGGTTTGAAGTTACAAGAGGAACTTCTTGTTGACAGTGCTATACCCTCCTGGTGGCATCATTCTATCACACAACTCCAGGGGACACTATTCACATGGATAATTGTGAATGATGTCAGCTGGATTTATGCAGTATGGTGGCCTGAATACCTTTTGAACTATCTCTGTTTTGAATGGCAATAAGTTGCTTTAGACTTTTCTGTATTTAAAATAAATGAAAGAGTTCTCAAGGACAGTGTCATTTGGGTTGAATTATTTCTCAAAACCTCTGTTCCCCAATGCTTCATTCACCCACTGTCCTCACCACATGGTATTTATTGCAATTTGTCTGTTGATAGGACAGGTTTTCATACTCAATTCTTCAATGGTAGAGAGAAGAAGATGATAGGGAGGAGGATGTCCCTTTGCTTCTCAGCATGAGGACACATGATGAGGGAAAGAGCAATGCAGGGAGAGTCCAGGTTTTTCTCAAGCGGTTATTATCTAAAAGCTTAAAGATGTATCCATGTAGTGTGTCAGGTGGATAAATTTTGGCCTAAAAAAATGAATCATCTGACTCCATAAACAACCATATAGAAAGCTACCTACTGAACATTACTTTAGATCTTGGGTAAGCAAAGTATGAACTTTTACTGTGTTAATCCATTATGATTTGGGAATTTGCCTGTTTTAACTGCTAATATTCTTGATACCAAGTTACATAGAACCTACCACCCTGAAGTGAGAAGCTTTCATAACAAAACAACAAAAAACCTAAAATATATGGGGTTGACATGGAGAAGTAAACAAACATGAGAGTCTGGATGGCCAGAGACCCTTGCAATGCCAGACAAAACATCTGATAAAACTGCTGTCTGATGACTTGAAAGAAAGGTGACTGGGGATGCCTAGGTGGCTCAGTCGGTTAAGTGTCTGACTTCAGCTCAGGTCATGATTTCACGGTTCGTGGGTTCGAGCCCCATGTCGGGCTCTGTGCTGACAGCTCAGAGCCTGGAGCCTGCTTCACATTCTGTGTCTCCCTCTTTCTCTCTGACCCTCCCCTGCTCACGCTGTCTCTCTCTCTCTCTCTGAATCTCTCTCTCAGAAATAAATAAAACATTAAAAAAAATTTTTTTAAAGAAAGACAGGTGACTGACTGCCGTGAGTCTGGAGCTCCATAGGAAGTGGTTGGAAAGTGTTAGAGAGATCATATATAATGGCTACTATTGCCTGCCATCAGCAAAGTATTCCATGTAAAAGATGAGCTCAGGTAAGAATTTATCTGGCTTTCAAGTAATAACAGAAAAAAAACATAGAGTCCAAAGTCAGAATGCTTTACAGGGTTGGAAAATCTGTCTCTCTTTGTTCACCAAATATTAAGAGATAAGATTTTAAAACACCTTAAGCAACAAAAGTCTTTTCAGCTAAGCAAGGAAATTCAGCCTTGCAGCAGATACTAAAAGAAGGGTGCCACCTTCCAACCTAGACACAACTCAAAGTAGTTATTCTTAAGTTGAGCAATATGAGAGTAAAGAAATAAACAGACAAAGCTTAAGAGTTATGTCCAGGGAAAATCTATGTGAGTGGTAATCAGTATTTGGAACTTATTGAAAGCAATAGTTTAAAACTATCAAAATTCTGGTAGAATTGCCAAAGAAATCATGAGACTGGTTTAAAGAAAGCTGATTTGGAAAAGTCTTAATACAATCCTCCAGAAGGAAAGGACAGAGAGTTACACATACTGCCAGAGAAGACATACTCATCAAAGTCTACATCTGATGTGAATATAAAAGGTAAATGAGGAGAAAGAATCTCCCAGAAGATGAGCCAGGAGTCATGAGGAACAGTGTCACGGAAATTCCTCTCCAAAAGAAGAATCAGAGCCACACAAGAAATTTCTTTTCTTCAGGCTAGGACATTTCTATAATGCTTGCTTAACAAAATTTCAGAATCTATGGACCAGAGATTGTTGTATGTCTCCCACCTTTTCTTTCCTAAATAGAATTTTCTTTCTGTTTATCCTGTCTCTGCTCTACCATTACTACTCTACCTAAGGTGGTAGGAAGATCAGAAAACTTTTTTTCCCTTGTTCACATGTCAGTGCTTCACAGGTAACCACATTCAGCTCTCGTAGAGAGACTGCATATCACCCAGAAATCCCAAACTTGGAACTGGATGCAGTGACTAAATGGGTTGTCTGCTTTGGGGAGGCCTGGAAAGGGGATATGTTCTGTGTGGGAGGAATATGAGACAGATCCCAAGTGGTCATTAGGGCAAATGATCACAGAAGTCTCTTTATGTTCACAAAACCCTCTTTGTCTCCTCGTGGGCACATGCTAGACTACTTTTTCCCAACTCGCTTACATTTAGGTGTGACTAGCTGAGTTTAGCCAATAGGATATAAGTGTAATGATGCATACAGTTCTAGATCTGGCCCAGTAAAACCTCCCAAGGTGATCCCTCCCTCTCTTTTCCTATCCGCTGGCTACATTCAGAGATCCTGAGGAGGATCCTATGGGCCTCAGGGATGGCACAGCCACAAGATCAAACAAACAACAAAAAGTTGGGTCCCTGTAGAACCATAAAAGAACAAGGACAGTGAGGAGGGGGGACCATCAACAAAGAGGTGAGAAATTTTTCCAGAACAAAAGGATATAAGCTCTATCAAAGCAAAAATTGTACCAGACAAAGGATGAGGGGATAAGCAGGGTTCATGTGTGGCAGGGATGGGGAACAAAAGAGAGCTAAATCCTCATCTAACAGAATGGGATTGTATCACCATAAAACTCAATGTAAAGTAAGAATGTCTAAGTTATTTAATTATTGCCTCTAACAGAGGGAAAGGAACAACAGAGCCAACATGGACAGCTGGTTTTCGAAGGGAGAAAAGCCTTATAAAATTATTATATTTTTAAACTGTGAGCATGTATAGTTTGATAAATTCAAAACTAAAATAGAATATATAAAATAGAATAAAAGACTAAGAGAGGATTTTCCTCACCAGATAGTAAAGCCTACTATTAAGCCATTGTAGTCAAATCAATTTGTCGTTGATGTGGTAAAGAATGAATAGTTAGTAAAACACAAAAAAGCTAAAACCAAATAGATCCCACTACATATAGTAACTTAATTATGAAAAAGGTGATATTTAAATTCTGTAGGGAAAGCATAGCTTGGCACAAACCACCACTCATCTGAAAGAAAATAAAATCATACCCCTACCTATCACAACATATAAAATAACCTTAAGACACATTAAAGACTTAAATATACAATAAGAGATTTAAATTTTTAGGAAAAATAACTATAATTAAGTTTTTTTGAGAAGGTAAGATTTATCGGAATTTATAAAAACAAAGTCTTATGTGGCAAAAGATGGTCTAACAAAATCAGTGAAGAAATAACAAGTCATCTACGAAGATATGCTTGATCTTACAGGTAATTACAGAGAAACAAATTAAAATTTTTTAACATTTATTTTTGAGAGACAGAGAGAGACAGCGTGAGAAGGGGAGGGTCAGAGAGAGAAGGAGACACAGAATCAGAAGCAGGCTCCAGGCTCTGAGCTAGCTGTCAGCACAGAGTCCAATGCGGGGCTCGAACACACGAACCGTGAAATCATGACCTGAGCCGAAGTCAGATGCTTAACCAACTGAGCCACACAGGCACCCCAAGAAAAACAAATTAAAGTACCCATAATATGAATTTGTGCATACATCAGATTAGCCATTTTCCTTAGTGAATTAGCCTTTCCTACTTTGATGCCACAGCCAGCGGCACTGGTAGCAGAAATGTGAGTCATTTTATGAGTGTTTTTAAGAAACATTCTGCCATTATCTGGGCAGAAGATATGAACAAACACTTCTCCAAAGAGGACATCCAGATGGCCAACAGACCCNCTGCCATTATCAAATACTCTTAAAATTCATGTAGCCTCAGACCCAGAAATCTCTTGCATGGATATCTATCACATAGAAGTAAAATGCCAGTGGGTAAGAATATCGGTACAGAGATGTTTATTGTAGCATTGTTTGAAGAGGGGAAAACTGTCAACCTAGAAGGTTTTTTAATGGCACCATGATGAAAACAGCTGTTTCGATAGGTTAAACCACCAAAACGGAATCAACACACTCAGTTCCATTTAAACACCATCTCTGACTTATCAAGAAGGCTAGTATTTTCCCTCTTCTTCCTTTTTTACATCCTGTTTCTTGGTTTCAATCACTCAGACACTTTCAAATCTCTGAACCCCATGTCAGCAAAGTCCCTGGAACTCACAGAAACAGTCACATGCTCAAAGCTGTGAAAACCACCCCATTTCTGTCATCTGCAGTGTTTCCTTTTAGACCACGCCTCCTTCTAAGAAGATATTGCTTTGAGAGTCCAGGAAACTGAGTAATGATTATATGGCTAGAAAGCAGCAATATCTGGTGTAATCCTACTTGCATGTAACAATACTGTCTTTCTCTAGAAAGGCACCACCAAATTCTCAACAGGAGAATAACTCTACTTGCTTGATGAAAGTACCACTCATTCTTACTTCATTTTTTCTGTTCTACAACTTCCACATTTCATTCAATAAATGTACTTTTGTCATCAGAAACCACAATAAATATAATATTGTCACAGTTCCAATTTTTGTCTTCACCCATATTGATGTGTGTACCAGAGAGTTACACAGTTAGAAAAGTTAGAGTTAGAAAAGGAATAATCTTTTCTAAAAGATATTTATTTGAATAGTGAAATGAAAAATCTCATTAGCAACATATAAAAATGAACCCATAAAATGGTACAGTGACTCTATGTTTGGGCCCATAAATAAAATTTTTCAATGAAATTTTAAAGGAAATGGCCCTTCCATTTTAACAGCCTCTAAAACTTCAGAAATCGTTCAAAGAACAACTCCTCACTTCCTTTTGTCCAGTAGCCATATATATATAAGATAGATGCTAATATACCTACATAAGTAAGATTTTTCTCTAAGGAAGACTCAGAAAGCATAACTCTATCAAAAATATATTAGCTCATAAAATCAAGTTACTGCTATTCATATTTGGGATCTTACTCAGAAATAAGTCTCTATAAGGTTATATCATAAGTAAAGATAATAGAAAGCATCTTGAAGAGGTCACACATAAAAGAAGCCATAATTCTTTCATAATAGGGAAAAATCACATTACATGTAGCCTTTGTAGGAAGAGATGTATTGAATGCACCATGAACTTGAGGATACTATGCCAAGGAGAACAAAGCCTCCACGTAAGTTGTTCTTTTGAGAGAAAGTTATTAATTCCTTGCCCTCCCTCAATTCCATATGATATTATAGTTCAGCAATTCCAGGTGTGAAGTGAGCTCATATAATACAGACAAAAATCTACCTCAGTCTTATGCCTGCAAATATCCCAATTAACATAAAGAAATGTGAACAGTGCTAAAACAACCCAGAAGCAGAGTTGGGAGTCCTGGATTTTAGGTTGGGAGCTCCCACAGGCTGACCTTGAGTAGTTCCAGAATTCACTTTTCTTTCATGCAACCTGGTTAAATTAGATGATCTCTAAGTCTTCTGCCAGAAAGTCTCCAACTTTGGGGCAGGTTGTAATTAGGACTGAGGAACTAACAGCTTCTTCAGCCTCCAGATGCAACTAAGGGCTGCCCCTCCTCTGCCCTTCATTCCCTCATTGAATCTGGCCTTCCTTGCTTTGCACTGACCTTTCTTTCCTCCTTCTGCCAATTCCCTGCCTTCATTCAACACTGCCCTCCATTATTCTCCAGTAATAATGGTAACATTCATTGAATACTTTCTATGCACCACACAGTTCACATTCATTTTCTCATTTAATCCTGACAACTACCTTATGAAATAGAGTAAATTATTTTCTCATGTTATAGACCATGAATCAGAGTCTTAGAAAGATGGTTTTTCCTTCACTCTACCTCTGACTGCTACATTCCAGTATATACAATAAAGTAATAAAGTAATTATTAAACACCGGGTATGAAGTCCTTGGCCAGGGTGACCAGAATAAAAGGACCACATGGTGAAGGGTGAATAGTTAGTAAAACACAGAAAAAAGCTAAAACCAAATAGATCCCACTATATATGGTAACTTAATCATGAAAAAGGTGATATTTAAATTCTATGAAGAAAGCATAGCTTGGCACAAACCACCACTCATTGGAAAGAAACTAAAATCATATCCTTACCTACCACAACATATAGAAGTAACCTTAAGATACATTAAAGATGTAAATATACAATAAGGGATTTAAAAATTTAGGAAAAATAACTATAAGGTTTTTTTTAAGAAGGTAGGGGCGCCTGGGTAGCTCAGTCAGTTGAGCGTCCGACTTCGGCTCAGGTCATGATCTCACAGTTCGTGGGTTCAGGCCCGTGTCGGGCTCTGTGTTGACAGCTAGCTCAGAGCCTGGAGCCTGCTTCAGATTCTGTGCCTCCCTCTCTCTCTGACCCTCCCTGCTCACACTGTCTCTCTCTCTCTCAGAAATAAATAAAAACATTTAAAAAAAAAGAAGGTAGATTTATTTGACTTTATAAAAACAAATTGTTAATGTGGGCAAAAGATGCTCTAACAAAATTAGTGAAGAAATAACAAGTCATCTATGAAGACATGCTTGAACTTGCAGAACCTGCAGGTAATTGGAGAAAATAAATTAAAATAGCCATATTATGAGTGTGTACATATATCAGATTAGCAATGTCTCAGCTTATGGCTGCTGTTCATGATTCTTAAATCCCTTAGGTAATGCCTGAGGTTAAAGTGGGGCTGTGAAAGCTACTTGGAGAATGGGGTGATTTCTTCCATCCTACAGTAACCTGCATAGATCACGATGGTGCTTTAGCTGTAGCGGAAGTTTGGGTGTGATGTGTCTGCTTTGACCAGGGACAAGATCCCCATACTCACAGAGGCTAATATTCAACAGATCAGGAACTGGACATAAACACTGGTCACTAAGACTTTCTTCCCTTTTTAATCAATTGACAGTAAACTGCTCCTATATTTCTATATATATTTAAACTCACTAAGATGTTGTGAAAGTTAAGTGGAGCTATCAGATGCATTACATTGCTGTTAAAGAATAGAAAAACTTTGCGTGCTTGAGACCATTATTTATTTCCTCTCAGCATCAATTTCCTGATTTATAAAATGAAAACCTATTTTCAAGAAATACCTATTTTCAAGGAATTTTATGCAGATTAAATAAGATAACTTCTATCACCTCATAGCTATTGAAATGGCTCTCATCCAAAAGACAAGAAGTAGCAAGTGCTGGTGAGGATGTGGAGAAAAAGGAACCCTTGTGTGCTGTTGGTAGGAATGTAAACTGGTACAGCCACTGTGGAAAACAGTATGGAGGCTCTTCAAAACACAGATAAATATACCATATGATCCAGTAATTCTACTTCTGGGTACGCATTTGAAGAAAACAAAAATACTCATTCAAAAAGATATATGCACCCCCGTATTTATTGCAGCATTATTTACAATAGTCAAGGCATGGAAACAACCTAAGTGTCCTTTGAAGGATGACTCAAAAAGTAGAGTGTGGAATATGTGTATGCACGTGTGTGTGTGTGTGTGTGTGTGTGTGTGTGTGTGTGTGTGCTTATTCCTTTCTTGCTCTGGCCATCTAGGTGCTGCTCTTGGTTGGGCCCATCTCACACCTAAGGCAGGAAGATGGTGACTGCAAGGAAGAAAAAAAGTCACTGGAGTTGATCAACTCTAGATAGCAACTCATTATGAAAAGTGGAAAGTACATGCTGGGACTCAAGCAGACTCTGAAAATGATCAGATATCGCAAAGTGAAACTGGTCATCCTTGTCAACAACTGCCTAGCCTTGAGGAAATTTGAAATAGAGTACTACTCCATGTTGGCCAAAACTAGTGTCCATCACTACAGGGGCAACAATATTGAATTGGGCACAGCATGTGGGAAATACTAGAGTATGCACTCCGGCTATCATTGATCCAGATGATTCTGATATCATTACAAGCAGGCCAGAACTGACTGGTGGAAAGTAAATTACACAAAATTTGTCTTTAATAAAACTAGCCAGATCTTGTTTCAGAAAGAAAGAAAGAAAGAAAGAAAGAAAGAAAGAAAGAAAGAAAGATAGAAAGAAAGAAAGAAAGAAGGAAAGAAAGAAAGAAGTGAAATCCTGCCATTTACAACAACATGAATAGATCTTGAGGGCATTATGCTAAGTGAAGTAAGTCAGACAGAGAAAGACAAACACTGTATAAGATCATTTATATGTGGAATCTGGGGAAAACACAAAAAACTGACCTCATAGATATAGGGAAGAGATTGGTGGTTGCCATAGGTGGGAGGAAGTGGTGGCGAATGGGTGAAGGGTGTCAAAGGTACAAATTTCCAGTTATAAAATACATAAGCCACGGGGATTTAGTGTGTAGTATAGTTACTACAGTTAGTAATAATGCTGCATGGCATACTTGAAAGTTGCTAATAGATTTTAAAAGTTCTCATCACAGGAAGAAAAACATTTTTTGTAACTATGTATGGTGACAGATGTTAACTAGACTGACTGTGCTGATCATTTTGCAATATACATGAATATTGAAACATTATGTTGTATACCTGAAAGTGGTATAATTTTATAGGCCAATTATACCTCAGTAAAAAATAATAACCTATGGAAATGCTTGAAACTGTAAGCATTTGGTACCAATAAAACCAGTGAATATTAGATATAGATAGTAAAGGATATTATGTACTGATACACATTTATATACTCATAAGCAAACATAAATGATAGACCAACACACATACATACACACACACACACACACACACACACACACACACACACAGAGGCATCTGAACATACCGATTCTGATGCTATTCTAAGCCTCATGGAAATTCTTTAAATTCTTTTATGTTTATTTATTCTTGAGAGAGAGAGACAGAGACAGAGCGTGAGCCAGGGAGAGACTGAGAGAAAGGGAGACACAGAATGTGGCACTGAGCATGACATGGGCCCCGAACTCAAGAACCATGAGATCATGACCTGAGCCAAAGTCGGTCACTTAACTGACTGAGCCATCCAGGTGCTAAGCCTCATGGAAATTCTTTAGACTTTGGAATATGCTCAGCTATCGTAATACCAACACAATCACAAAAAATGCCATCCTTCTCTCTTTACAGTAAGTTTGAAAAAAGACTGGTGAAACAATGTAAACAGAAAGCAGCAGTAGCTGATGGATGCTCTGGGTTCTTCATTTTCACTACAAAGGGCTCTGGCGCCACTGTGTGGCCACATAGCACAGCAGCCCATCACTAAATCAACTTCACAGAAGCTGTGAAGTCTGGGCCCTCCAAAGGTCCCCCTTTCCACACTGAGAAGATAAAAATGGTTTCTTTGATTCTAAGAACCCAATCCCACCTCAAATGGAAACAGTGCATAAAGTTCACTTTAATTGTCCACCAACCTATTTCTGTGTTTTGTGTTGAATTATCCCAACTGACCACACTCTCTGTGAAGCTCATGATGTTTTTAAGGATTCTGTAGCTGCCCGTCAGTAGGAGAGATGGTCATGTTACATGATGGACCAGAACATGATCAAAAAAGAGCTGTAATAGAGGTGTGTAGACAGAAATGGGGGTTTTGGGGGAAGCAAACTGCAATACTGCAATACAAAAGCAGAGCTAAAGACAGGTCAACAGCAAGGGCTGAGTGGGAGAATTCAACTCAAAAAAAAAATTTTTTTTTTGAGCTGCTGTTACTATGAGTCACGCTCTATGGTCAGGGCTAGAGATATGAAAAAAGCTAATGCTTTAACAAGCTCACCGACGAAGGATAAATCTTCAGGAAGAACTAAGGAATCAAAACCAATGCACTGTATTAGAAACCCTCTGGTTAACCCAAAGAAGCAGTGCTTTAGGGGAAGAACGCTACCAAGTTTACAAAGCTAATTTCTAGACATAAGCATGTTGCCAGACCAGAGAAAACTTTAATCCATATATGCCACTTTTGGTTTGGAAGAGAAAACAAAACCTCTCCCTCTCTATTCCCCCATGAAAATTCTTTGACTCTTCAGAGGTCAAGTTCACTTCTCCACTATATTTTCCATAACAAACTAAATGCCAAATCATTGCTCCATCACTTCCATGAATTTTAGGCAACCCTGTCTTTATTTTATTACCCAGTGCTTGGGTCTAAGTGCCTTTGCATTTTTTTTCACTAGTGACTCAGTTATTCATATACCTTACCATCCCATTTACTCAAACAAATGTCATACATTCTGAAGAAAAAGAATAACTGTTCAATTTTTGCAGTTTCTTTTTTTAAAAGGTCTTTTTAAAAAAAATTTATTTGGAGAGAGAGAGCATGTGAGCAGGGGAGGGGCAGAGAGAGAGAGGAGACAGAGAATTCCAAGTAGGCTCAGCACTGTCAGTGCAGAGTCCCACATGGGGCTCGATACCATAAACTGTGAAATCATGACCTGAGCCAAAGTCAAGAGTCAGACACTTAACTAGCTAAGCCACCCAGGTGCCCCATCAATTTTTGCAGTTTCAGAGTCCTTACCCTCCATCCCCTTCAGCTGGTCTTGACTCTCATCAGGCCAAAGCTCACTCACTGTCCTTCACCCCTCCCCACAAGACTGTGTGCACCTCATATTTCTCTTCTTTCTCCTAATCTCTGAGAAAAAGAAGGTCCCTGCTTCTGCCCAAAGATAATTTTTCTGCCGTGTTCTGCTTTTCCTCTCTGTTCACTTTTCTCCAGCACTTAACTCCATCACTCAATCTCCTTTTTTCATAGATCTTCAATCTCTCTCTATATGCAGCTCTCTTCTGCTCAGCCTATAAAGAAGAATCTAATCTCTCTCACCTTTAAAAAGAATGTTCTTTAGCTGCTGCTACAGCTTTCCTTCCTTTTGTATCCAACATCTTGGGGTCTGTTCCCCAGTTCTCCCTTGATGCACTCAGTATGGCTTCCTCCCTCAATGTTTGCATACAGTTAATCGAGTCATCACAAAGGTTGAATCTAACAGCCTTTTTACTTACCTTATTTGACCTTTTTATAGCACTTGACGCTGTCGACCACTTGACCCTTAAATTGTCCCCAAGAAGCAATTTATCAACTCTTTGCAATATACTATGTTCTTTACTAAGCCTGAGAAGTCAAATGAAAAAAAATGGCCCCTGCCTCCGAACAGTTGACAGTCTAGCAGAGAAATCTGGTTCAAAGTAAGGAAGGTGCAGAAGTCTCTGAGTCTTCTGGCTCTCCTACTGAACATTTCCATGTTCCTCTTTCCCTACAACAAAGGTCTCTTTAATTTTTGATCGCATGCCCTATCTATATATAATCCCTGATATACTTACAAATATAAGCACACATATACAATCATAGGCTAAAATCTGAAGATAATAAGGTAAGATTTATCATTATCTATGCTGGATATAAGTCCACATTTCAAATAGTCTTCTGGATGGCTTCCCAAAAATTACTTTGTAATGAAACTGACAAAGAGGTTTAACTTGAAGTAAGAAAAAAATGCCAGTTCAAGGATATTTAGAAAAGGGAACCTTTATACACTGTTGGTGGGAACGTTAACTGGTACAGCCACTATAAAAAAAAATAAAACCAGCATGGCAAATTCCTAAACAAATTAAAAATAGAACTACCATATGACCCAGCAAGTCCACTGTCCACTTCTGGGTATGTATATATAAATATATATATATATATGAAGGAAATAAAATCAGCATCTTGAAGAGATATCTTGAAGAGATATATATTATTATATATCATATATGCTTGAATGCAAACACACATGCACACATGCTGGAATATTATTCAGCCATAAAAAAAAGAAGAAAAACTGTCATTTGTGACAACATATATGAAATCTGAGTGCATTATGCTAAGTGAAATAAGTCAGAGAAAGACAAATACAGAAAAAGATCTCACTTACATGTGGAACATAAAAAACTGAACTCATAGAAACAGAGAATAGAATGGTGGTTTCCAGGAGCCAGGGCAGGGGTGGGGAGGTGTGGAATGGGCAAAAGTGGTCAAAATACAAACTTCCAGTTATAAAGTGAGTAAGTCCTGGGGATGGAATGTATACCATGGTGACTATACTTAACAGTACTGCATTGTATATTGGAAAATTGCTAAGAAAGTATTTCTTGAAAGTTCTCACCACACACACAAAAAAATTGTTAACAATGTGGTCATGAATTTGTTAACTAATGACATGTTATGTGTCAGTTATATCTCAGTGATGCTGGAAAAAAAAAAACAAAAGACAGCAACAAAACATGCCAGCTTTTTCATCTTCTTTTTGTTGACTTATGCTTTCATTGTGGATATTTATCTTCAAACTGCAATTTCTTTGCAAGAATCTTTTAAATGACTGTTTAAGTTGACCTACAGGGTTCAACATAATGCTACACACACACACACACACACACACACACACTGCACTTAATGAGTATTTATTAACAAAGTAATATGCATTAGGGCTTTGGTATTTTCTGGGCTAAGAACAAAAATTGTTTTGAAGACTTTAGAAACCCAAGACTTTAGCAACCAAGATGCTGTGAGAAACTAAAAGTCACTAAGAAGGGATTCTGGATGACTGTGCAAAAATACTCCACTCTCAAGAATATAAATAACATGTCCTATAGATTTGCCTTCTTGGTACCCTTAGTATTGCTTTGCAGTTATGGCACTTGGCTATTTTTTTTTAATTAAAAAGAAAAATTGATTCTATGGCAGTAGGCAGTCCCATAATGGAACCAAGCAGTGTTCCCACTGAATATTCGCCATGTCCAGCCATACCTGGCAAGCCAGCAGGAAGACAGTGTGAGAGACCCTTTACACAAGGATGCTCATGGTCAAGAAATATAAGAGCCTGCTTTGGTACTAACAGCCTCCAGTGTAAGACTAAGCTGTGAATAACAAGTTTACCCTGAACCTTCAAACAGGCTTCAGAATGAGGAAGATATTAAGTCCAATGAAGGAAGAAATCAAAGTTCCCAAGCTTGGTATGAACACAAGGATCAGAGTTGGAGGCAAGAATGTGGCGGAGATTTCTAATTGGTCACCAAAATTTGCTATTTGTTTCCATGCTAATGGACCTTACAGGCTGAACACCCAGCCAGAGATACATTTCCCTGCTTACCTTGACACATGACTAAATTATCAGCAATAGATTGTGACAGGAAGTGCAATTTCTGCCTTGTAATTGCTTTGGACTTGTACTCTCTCAAGGAAGACCTGCCAGCTAGATCATGGATCTGCCGGTACCATGTTTCAATCATGATACCAAGAACAGTGCCCTAGGAGACAGCAGAGCTGCCAGATGGAAAGAGTCGGTATGGTGTGACTGAATGACACAGCAGAACAACCTCACCAACATGGGATACTCACTGCAGGATTATTACATGACAGTGAAACCACTTCTTTAAACACTGTATTTGGTACTCTTTGTCAGAGTAGCTTAGCCAACACTCTAACTGATACCGAGGGGAAATTGAATGGATTATTGGATGGTTTCTGTTAAGTTTAACTCTCTTGATCCACCCTCCCCTTCCCCAACCAAGTACAGCCTGAAGAAACTTTGGCTGTGTATATGTGGTTATAGAAGCAGTGTTAAAAGTGGAGGGAGAACTGGCATCAAGTGGACTTTGGCTGAAGTCCCAGCTTGACCTCTAAAAACTATACTGTCGGAGGCCGGCTCCGGCAGGTCCAGGGGTCCCTGAAGGACGGACGGTGTCAGCGAGAGAGAGAGTGAGAGAGCCCCGAGATTCTTTCTGATCACCAGGCAGGCATCTCTGTCCTGTCGGTTTTGGTGTCTGTATTTATAGGTTAAATGATAACATGACATCAGAAAAAGGAATTTTTACAATGGATAACTCTTTGTGATAAGACGCTTTGGAAAGTGTACAGAAGCAGGTTTTACAAAAATATTCTTGCAGAACTATTCCAATTATAGTGAGTTTAAGTAAATCTTATAACTAAAGAATTAACAGGGTATTCTTAGTAAAAGACAGGATACATATTTGTTCTAAGTTAATAACGCTAAGGTTAGGTCATAGGTTAAGTGTATAGATGGGCTAAGAGTCATCCTGTCTAGCTCTCAAGAGGACCAATATTTTTGAGCTGGCTAATGAGTTGTTTGTGGAAACCTATTTGATGCTGAATGTGTGAAAACCATGGAGGCCCTAAATGTGTCATCCTTTTGTTTGTGGGTAATGTTTTAGCTACTCTTATCTATCCTCATCCTAGCCATCTGTGAGGGAGGGTGTTTGCAGAAAGTAGGCCTTGAGAAAGGGACTGCCATGCTTCACCAATTAGCAAAGACATATGTAGTAACTATGCTCTGCCCTTATCTGTACCTTAACTCTAAATGAGGCTCTTTGTCTCGGGGCCAGGCTCAATTGTAACTCTTGTGTTCTTAACCCCCTTTATTATCTAAGTCTTGGATCTGCAAGGCCCATAGGAAGATTCTTTTGACAATCATCCATAGAGCTTTCATCTAAAATCTCTTTTGTAAAGGCAGGGATACGCTTTTCCTTATGAGGTATCTGTGTTCAGAATATGGGTCTGATATGGAATATTGTGAGGCCTGGTCAATACCAGCAGGCTCATTTCCAACATGAGCCAGTTGTAGCAGAAAGAGATACCAGTTTTCATTTCTCATGGCAGGAACTACGCAAACACTGCCATTTCCTTGCTGTGACTGCCATCCAGAGAGGCCGGTGTGGCTCCCGGCACTATACAACTTCAATCAAGTTACTTGAACTTTCTAAGCTTCAGTTCACCTATAAACAGAGGATTATAACAATTAGTGAGGATACTAAGAAAACCAAACACAGTCCTGGGAAAGAGTAGGCATTTCATAACTGATAGTATCCTTTCTTCTAGAAGCTCAAATCCAGGAATTGGTAGGCATGGTTCCTTATGCCAGGGACTTTTTATAAGCCAAAGTTCATTATAAGAAACTTTAGGTCCAACTCTTATCAATCAGCCTTCTTGAACTATCTATTGAACCAGCTCCCCATCCAACACTCTCCAGCTCCCCATTTCCTGCAACCCAAAGTATGTAAGGCCTGTAATTTCTGGCATTGCCAGAAATGGTATTGCCAGACCCACATGTTCCTATAGTGGAAAATAAAAAGGATACAGACTAAGGAAGGTGGGTAAGAGTGCGTCCTGTGTGAAATAAGCAACAATGGATATGTGCCCACGGTGTTGGTCTAATGATGTCTAGACATTCATAGACTCCATATTTATGTGCCCAATAGAACTTTTCTGAGACCAAGGTCTAAAATCACCTTCCACGAACATTTACAATGAGTCTATTCCATCAATCTCTACATTACAAGAGATACAAGGATTCAAATTGGCAAGGTCTCTACTCGCTTAAAGTTCACATTTCAATGACGGTAACAGAAACACATAAAAATCTTCAATACAGACAGACTCTATAAAGGGCTATATCAAACAAGCTAGGGTATGGGCTTAGCTACTATAACAAAGAGTATCAAGATGGAGTGGTTTAAACATGAGAGTGTATTTCACTATCACATAATGTCTGATATACGCATGAGGTAAAAGGAGAAATTGCCTAGTTTAAGTAATATTACAAAAATTGTGAAATCTACCTTCTTGGTCCTAGTGCTTCTCTTTCTTCTAAGATACAACCCCTTTACAACTCCCCAGTGTAAATCTTCAATTTGCTGACATTTTACCCCCTATGCTAGAACCTATTTTCAAAAAAGTCTTGAAATATTTATTCATAGTAGGATGTCAATAAATGGTAAGGATTAATACGGTACCATTTCCAGGGACTTTAGCCCTTTGATGGATTACAACAGATACAAAGACAATAGGAGTGCCTGGGTGGCCCAGTCAGTTAAGCATCCGACTTTGGATCTCAGCTCAGGCCGTAATCTCTCGGTTGGTGGGATCAAGCCCTGTGTCAGGCTCTCGGGCTCTGCACAATGGTGTAGAGCCTGCTTGGGATTCTCTCTCTCTCTCAAAATAAACTTTAAAAAAAAGATCCAAGAGAATAGAATATATTTTGTCATGGAAGTTTGAGCATCATTAAACAGTATTTGGGCAGAGATGGATCTTTGAGGATTGAAATAAACCACCCATTCTTAAAATCTATCTAGAATAGATGTTGCATGTTAACAGTGTTGGTAAAAGAACAATAAATTGGGTTATGGTAAAATATATGGAAGAATTTTTTAATACCAATCCCAATGATAGACCTTCTCTCTACCCCCAACCACTTTCACATACAGACTTGGGGACAAACTGATCACACAAAATACTCTGATCATTAGCAGATCTTGAGAGAGTGAAGAGAATTTATCAAAGAAGGGTAGCAGAATTAGAAAGTTAGGCCAGTAGACCTATGTATACCATGTGTACATTAAAATTATCATTTTGACAAAATTTGTCTTCATAAATTTCAGGGAATTTTTTCCTTGTCTTAAAATATATCTGACCATTCTTACACAGTGAGAAGTAGACTTGGAAATATGTTGATCATAATTTGAATTACTGTGCCCTTTAGGAGTTACTTAGATAAACTTAATAAAGTTCTTGTCACCAACTTACATTTTACTATGTATTGCTCTTGTGATTATTTTTAATGGTGTGAACAATTTTATCTTTAACACCATCACACTCCATTCTTCTTAATGTCAGTTATCCCATCAAGTTCTGACACTAATCTCCTTATTGGTCAGAGAGAAGTATTCATAGATTCTAAATTACTGTATTTTCCCCATGACACGTTTCTGTCAAATCACTAGTTTAGTATTTGATCCCAAATAACATCAAAGAACTGTTTTGTTAATATGCTCTCTTGCTATAGTTTAAGTTCATTACAAAATATTCTGAATGATCCATATTCGATTGTAGCTCACAGTTGAATTCCTATTTTAAAATCCTCTAGTGCTCATGAGTCATGCCAAAACCAGTAGTCTGCTTTTCAAAATGTGTAATAGCCTATCACTGTTTTCCACAAATCATACTGGTTTTAAAAAGTTTGTGCTACATATAGGAGGATTAGGAGGAACTTAACGGTGGACCATGGGGGAGAAGAAGGGGAGTAATAATGGGGGAGAGGGAGAGAGGCAAACCATGAGAGACTCTTGAATGCTGAGAACAAACTGAGGACTCATGGGTGTGGTGGGGGGAGGAGAGAGATGGGCATGGAGGGCACTTGTGGGGATGAGCACTGGGTGTTATATGGAAACCAACCTGACAATAAGCTATTTGTAAAAAAAAAAAAAATGAATGCAGAATAAAACTTAAAAAAATAAAATAAAATCTTTGCTCAGAAAAAAAAAAGTTTGTGCTATATAGAGGCTGACTTGGAACATTTTAGATGCTTTGGCTTTGTGTTTCTCAAAACAAACAAACATTTTCTTTATCTCATACTCAAATCACAGGTAATTTGTACGCAAATTTTTGTATGCAGAAATTGCAGAGATTTCATTTGCAATATTAACTCCTGACAAGTCAATAGATACCATGTTTTTTTAACCCAACATTGTGTTGCCTTTATAATATCCACAAACTAATTTGAAAACAACCTCACATTTTCAATCTTTTTACTTTGAAACACAGGGTTGTTGGAGAGAAGGTGGGTGGGTTAGTTGGGCTAGATGGGTGATGGGCATTAAGGGGGATACTTGTTGGGATGAGCACTGGATATTAGATGTAAGTGATGAATCACTAAATTCTACTCCTGAAATCAATACTACACTATATGTTAGCTAACTTGATTTAAACTAAACTGAATTTAATTTAATTTAATTTTAAAAATTTGTTTAATTATAAAACAAAAACATTTGGGCTTGATTTTTACAGGTTTTAACTAGAAGAAGAAAAACAGTTTTAACTGAAATTTGCTATAATTAGCCAACTTACATTAATATGATAATAACTTCCTTGCCCTCTTCATGTGCAAAATAGATTATGAAAGACAATGACCTTTGTTCTACCAAAGCTTTAAAAATGAAAGCAGGAGCACCTGGGTGCTCAGTCGATTAAGCGATTGACTTCAGCTCAGGTCATGATCTCACGGTTTGTGGGTTCGAGCCCGCGTCGGGCTCTGTACTGACAGCTCAGAGCCTGGAATCTGCTTCAGATTCTGTGTCTCCCTCTCTCTCTAACCCTCTCCTGCTCACACTGTCTCTCTTTCTCTCAGAAATAAATAAAACTTTAAAAAAATTTTTTTAATGAAAGCATATTGCTTTGTGCAATCATTTAAAACCCAAGATCATTTTAAAAATTCAACAGTGCTTAGACTCGTTCTTAATTCTTTGTGCAATAAACACAGATTCTTTTTCCTAAAACTTTTTTAAGTGATTATTTTCTAATTTCGCTAGAAATAAAGTGTAAGATTCTATTTCTACCACAAGGCGTCAGTCCATGGTAGTTTAATCTTCAAAGAGCTTTAATATTACCCTGTGGAAAGTCAATGACTACAAAAAAAGTACATAATAAAACAGGCATAGCCCTTACTTGCCCTGGTTGATTAAAGAACAATCACGAAATTGCAGTTGAGAGTTTATTTTCCTTTGTTTTTCTAATCAGGTTACTTCTGGGGATGTTGCGCACCAAATGCCTAAAAGCTGCAATTCAGGTTTCAGACATGCTAACCCTGAGGCTGGCTCCAACTCAGAGGAGTAAATCCCCTGCACACATTCTCTCTTTCTCCATACCCCTCATTTTAAAAAACACGCCAACACTTTTAAGTGCTGACAGTAGCTTAAATTTCAGTGTGGAGTACCTGATTGGGCTAGGTATGCAAAGTTGGCTTTAATAGATCAGAGGCGGGGAAGAGGAGTTAGCACAGAGTTGAAGAGCTTATGACAAAATGTGTGCAGTTTAGGGTGCAAATTTTGCACAATTTAGGGGGCAAGTCGCTCTCAGAGATTCAGATTCGGATTCCTCAACTGTCAATAGCAGTCATTTCACTGAGTTGCTGCGAAGTTTAAAATGGGCTAGCTAAGCTCTAAAACAGTCCACCGCAAAGCGTGGTCTGAGAGTGCTCCAGCAACGCCTGGGAGCTCGTTCCAAACGAGGAATCTCAGGCCCCATCCCAGACTTACCGATCAGGAAACCATGAGGGAGGCCCAAATCAGTGTGTTAGCAAGGCCTACAGGTGATACGCATTAAAGCTTGAGCACCACAGCTCCGAAGAATTACACGAGTGTTCATTACTGAGGAGATTAACGAAAGTGGGAGGCCGAGGAGCAGACCTGAGGCGGGAGACAGGGCCGTTTGAAAGAAAACTAGGAGCCACGTTGCAATGTGGGGAAACTCTTGGGTCTGTGCGACCTCCGAGGAATGTCACTCCCTGGAGGCGCGCGGACGCCAGGCACCTGCAGGTGGCGCTGGACGGGCCATTGACACGGAGGCGGGGTCTGCAGCTTTAGAGCAGGCTTCGGACTCCTAAGGCTCTGACGCCGCGTGGAGCTGGCACTTCTCCGCAGCAGCTGAGCCGCAACTTACGGTCCCGTCGCGCCGAGAAGCGGGTGAGTCCCTAGAATCGTCCCAGCTCGCCACTTGCTCCCCGTCTCCAGGTGGCCCTGCGAGGGCGGGCGCGGGCTCCCAGCCTCGGGAAGGGTTTAGCCGGTTGCAAGCCTCCCAGCCCTGGAGCGGAGGCGCTCCGGGGCGAGGGCAGCTCAATTCGCCCCTTATGCGCGGCTCTCCCCGGAGCACAGTGCTCCGTTGTGGCCGGTCCAGGGACTGGGAGCCAAGGACTCACAAGGAAGTCATTTCGCTGGGGGCTCAGGGAATATGATGGGTTATTCAGTTTGTTCTTCCGTTGGGTTCTGATGGCAAGTTTTCCAGCGTGGCAAAATCGCGGCGGGTTTGCATAGCATTGATGAATGGTACACAGTACTTAAAATCGTGTGACTTGCCTTCAGGTTTCCTAGTAACAGGAAGTTTTCATTTTAAGATCTGGGAACATTAGTCCTACTCTTTCAGGATCTAGTTTGGGATTCAGGTTCTCTCCAAATAGTAGATCAAGGCTTCCTGTATGTCACGGGTCAGGTCTACCAGAAGGGGTTTATAGACATAAAAAACTTAAAACACTTCTGAATTTCTTTCGCTGTAAAAAAAAAAAAACCCACAACATCCTGACATTGACTAAGATTTATTTAACACAGATATTAAGCAATGCTTTTAAAAAAACAGCCCAGTGAAGAAAAACATCTTGCCTTTCTTTACATAGTTAAATGTAGTGAAACTAGTATACGCTTGAAAGCATAGAAGATTTGGAAACGCAAAGCAATCCATATTGTATTCTAGTCATTGCGTTTCTTCATATTCTAAACTCTTTGACAAAAACATGAGTCAGTTGGGCTGTGTCAATATTTAGCAGGAACATCAGGTCAGCAGCCATCCTGGTACGGCAAAACAGAACACTCGCATCAAAAATATGTTTTGATTTTTAAGTGGGATGAAAGTTAGAGAACTTTGGGTCAAATCTGGAGTTCCAAACATCTGAACACTGTAGTTTCCTGGGTGTTTTTTTTTTTTTCATGAAAAGATTTTACTGTAGAATTTAAATTATACATTTGGTTAATGTCTGATGGAAACCAACATATTTTATTTGACTGGTATTTTATTTTCTTGGCTTCTGGCACAAGTCTAACTGTGGACCACAGAGCCAACAGGCTCCCTCACTGCCCTGGACTTTTCCTTGGCCTTGCTCTTTAGTATAGTCTCCCTACCATGCAGATGAATGGATGGATACTTCTCCAAGGCCCCTTTGCCTTTTCACCCAGATTCTGTATGAAGTGGCCCTCAGTCAGGAAATGCTGCTGTGGGAGTGCCTGGGTGGCTCAGTCAGTTAAGCAACCAACTTCCATTCAGGTCATGATCTCAAGACTCGAGGGTTTCAGCCCCGTGTCGGGCTCTGTGCTGACAGCTAGTTCAGAGCCTGGAGCCTGCTTCGGATTCTGTGTCTCCCTCTGTCTCTGACCCTCCCCTGCTCATGCTGTCTCTATCTCTCTCTCTCAAAAATAAATAAAACATTAAAAAATTTTTTAAAAAAAAGGGAAATGCTGCCTACTTGCTTGCCGCCCCAGGACCAGGTCTACAAGAGAGCTCCCGCCCTTTCAGTGCCATGATCTGTCTATAAAACTGCCTTCCTTTAGGATTCATTGTACTACCATGCGGTTAGTTGTTGAAATTTCTGCGCTCTCCTCTAGACTGAGTTTTTTGAGAGCGCAGGCTCCGTCTCATTTAACTTTGTATTTCCACTGCCCAGTATTATTGTTCACAATATAGTTAATGAGTTAATATTGAATAAGTGTAGATTTGTATGTTAACATCTTTCCCATCCTACAACTCAGAGTTAAAATATCTAAACAGTGAATTATATTTTGTTCGATTACAGTAGATAAAACTTCTATTCCTATTCTCGGACACATAGCCACCTCCCAGATTAGTCTATAATGTTGGTTAAATCACTGTGATTTGGAATGATATTTATTAAGGAAATAGACTGTAAGCTCCCCCAGAACATAGTCTCATTTCTTTTTCCTCCTCAGTGTCTGTTATAAAGTTGAATTCTATAAATACCTGATGATTCGCATATGCCTTACTCAGGAGTCTCAAATGCCAGCGATACTCAATTCAAACTAAAGCAAAAAAGGGAATATATTGGCTTGTGTGACTGAAAAATTCATTATCTGATCTTAGGAATTCTAAATACTTAAAATATATCACCAGGACTCTTCTGTGTCTTTCCCCATTTCTTGCTTGTACTTTGGTGTGCTGGCTTCTTCCCAACTTAAAAAATGTTAAGGACATCTCTTTATCTTCCACTTCCATATATAAATATCAGAGAGGGAGACTCTAATAATTTTTTTTTTATTTTTATTTATTTCTAGGAGAGAGAGAGAGAGACAGCGTGAGCAGGGGAGGGTCAGAGAGAGAGGGAGTCTCAGACTGAAACAGGCTCCAGGCTCCGAGCTGGCAGTCAGCACAGAGCCCGACGCGGGGCTCGAACCCACGAACCGTGAGATCATGACCTGAGCGAAAGTCGGACGCTTAACCGACTAAGCCACCCAGGCGCCCCAGGACTCTAATAATTTAACTAGGGTTGTATGCCATCCCTAAGCCAATCAGTGCCATCAAGGAAACAGAGAACTGTGATTAGCCATGAATGAGTCATATGCCAAAGGAGGGACATTCTCCAAATGGAGAATATGGTTTAAAAGAAAATTTTTTTTAATGTTTTTATTTATTTCTGAGAGAGACACACACAGCATGAGCAAGGGAGAGTCACAGAGAGAGGGAGACACAGAATCTGAAGCAGGCCCAGGCTCTGAGCTAGCTGTCAGAACAGAGACCATCGTGGGGCTTGAACCCACAAACCGCAAGATCATGACCTGAGCAGAAGTCGGACACTTAACGGACTGAGCCACCCAGGCGCCTGGAAAAAGTTTTAGAACATTAAAAAGAAGGGGGAAAATGTGGGCAGAGAGCAAAACAAGTATCCTAAGCATGAATGCTGCAAATTTTCAAAATAATCTGTGGAAAATGTTCTCATAGCACTTCAACAAAGGCAAATGTTGGCATTATGTAAAGAAGGCTCCTCTTTATTTTTTGAGAAAATCCAACCTTTATAAGTCGGAGATTGTTTGAATTATTTTAGGCTATTCCTGGAAACAACTTTTCACTTACTTAATAAAGTATTACAGGTGGTCTAAAATTCAGGAACACTTGGAATGTTTCTGTCAGTCAAGTTGTTGTATATCTAGTCTGTTTTTCTCATTGAATTTCATGAAGTGCAAATTGGCGAAGTAGCCCTCGGGAAATAAATTTAGAACTAATCAAAACAGTGAATAATATTGTGATATCATATGTTTCCCTTCCTTAAAAAAAAAAAAAAAGGCCACACCCAAGCCTGAGGAGGAACAACGAAGGGTGTTAAGGAAGAGATTCTTTTGTCAGGTAGGAAGTTTGGAGAATTGGCAGGTCAATGATTGAACACAATTTGATTCAACAACTCCTTTGGAAATATACTAACAGTTCATGTCTTATCTACAAAAACCAGCCTGTTACTCCGATGAGAAGATGGCACTCTGAACATACAGCTTTTGGTCCTTTATGCCACTATCCAGGTCCACCTTTCCAAGAGTGTCTATTCTGTTTACTGTTGGAACCTCAGAATGTTTCCCCCATAAAGTCATTTAATTATTATTTCATATTCCAGTATCAACCCCAAATTCAACACAACTTCCTACAGTATAATCTTCAGCCAATTCTAACCTCTACTGATAGCATTGTAGCTCAAAAAAAAAAAAAATTCATTCCTAATTCTATTTACCTTTGAGCAGAGCTGGTTTTCCTCTAAATGAGCACCAGGAATTAACTTCCCCTAAAATAAAAGGCAATATCTGACCCTTTGAATTCCATATAGACATGTTTGTCACTCATTGTATGAATAGTCGACAAAGCAAAGCAGTTACCATTGACACAAGGGCACTGGTTTGAGATTCTGACAGATTATGTGAGGTTTAATAGTAAATCAGTCACTATCTGTATTTTAATTGCACTTTCTAGGTCACTCTCGTCCTTATGTGAGTAAATTTTTCATATTGCCGTATCCAACATTAGACTCAAAGAAGATAATTATGTTTTCATAGGTGGCTGAAACAATTCTATTTTAAAGAATTAATGGAGAGCAGACAAGACATTATGAGCCAACAACCTTGGACAATGAAGCCTAGGAAAAATCTAGAAGATGATGATTATTTGGTAATATAATAATAATAATTAATTAAAATCTAGAAACATGATTTTAATGCTGTCCTCTCTCTCCTAGGGTTGTAAAAGTGATTTTCACTGTAGCTGCCTGATATCTTCACTCTGATTCCTATCACTGATACTGTGATGGCTGAAGGTTCAGTGTGGTATAAGAAATTCTACCTTGATTGACTTGTCATGGACTTCATTGAATAACTTCAAATAAGTCACTGAAAACTCTGGGTCTTGGTTTTTCTATAAAATGAGAGAGTTGGACTAGTTCATCTCCAAGGCCGTTCCAATTCCTTCCAACATACTGTGGGTCTAAGGTTGTAAAAAGAGCCATCAGTGCCTATATAACAGTAATTTTGTGAGTATGCGTTTTTTATTCCATAGATATTATGGCTGCTTACCAAGAAATCATCAAGTTAATTGATGATTTACCATTTAAACAAATAAATTCAATTTTGGAATAAGAATCATTTGTCCCATTTTTGTGCCACCTTTCTATATGATTCAACTGAAAAGTGGTGGAAACTTTTTGTTCCAAACTCTTTTTACCTTTCTAAGTAGTATTTTCTGCAATTTTTACAGAAATTATTTTATCTTAATTATTTTAATAGGAAAAATAGTATATAAATTATATATGTTACTTATTTATATTATTTTTGTTAATTATTTTAATGGGGATAATAAGATATTACTAGCACATGTTCTATAAAATAAATGTGGATAAAATAAAATCATCTTCACTTTTCAAGTTAACCATCTTACCTGCTGTCTATAATTCTTCATTGTTAACCAGAAGATTGATCTCAGTCGACTGTACTTAGATTGTTTTAACATGCAGAGATGACAGAAGCTGTATCATGCTCAACTCCTTTCTAAATAGAGCACCTAGAAGAAGCATTGGATGTAACTGATTTATCACTGAAAGTAAAAGTCAAATAGCAAGAGACTACTTTAAACACTAAAAATGATAGAGGACTATGTGAATTAAAGTTATTCTGCATAAAATGAGGAAATGAACAAGATTGTCAATAATATTTTGAGAATAAAAATGTTATGGTTCTACATACAGAGCTCTAAGAAATGAAGAATAAATTGGGTGAGAAAGTAAATTTATTCATTAAACCAACATGATATGAACTATTCTAAGTTCTTACTTAGAAGTATTTTTTTTTGTTTTTGTTTTCTTTCTTTATTTTTTTACCTTGCTAGTGTATCAGTCAGTTGGAGAAATGACAAAATATTCAAAGCACTCTACTTTTGAGTTGTTGACGGCTTAGAAATGCAACTGGATAAAGAAGTATAACTTTCTTAGGAAATAGATCATCCCTATGGGATTTAACTACTTATATAACCTTTGTACCTTCTGATAGAGCAGTTGTCAATCATTACTTACACAAATGAGATATTTTAGAAATATAAAACCAAAGTACATCATGATGGAAGTTATATATTTTTATAACTGTAATGACTATATTATTCTTAATCCTTTGTACTTGACTGAATGAAGAATTCACTCTTTCATTCTTTGTGGAGAGTTGCCAAGTAACCAATAAAAATATTATAAAACAAATACAACTATCTGTACAATCTACACGTGCTATTATTTTTACCGATTCCTGGATTTTTTTTTTTTTTTAACCAACCTTTCCTGGATATTTTTTTAAGTTTTTCAATTTTAGTTTCCCACTTACATTATTCTATTCTTTGGTGCCTTCGAGATAAAAATACAATGGTGTCAGCTTTCATAGAGATATTGTCTGTCTTACAGAAAAATGACTAATAGAAATTGATGGAGAATCCTAGAGGCACGTGGGTGCTCAGTACAATTCTTGGTTTCAGCTCGGGTCATGATCTCACAGTTTGCGAGATTGAGCCCCACATTGGGCTCTGTGCTGGCAGTGCAGAGCCTGTTTGGGATTCTCTCTCCATCTCTCTGCCCCTCCACACTTGTGCGTTCTCTCTCTCTCTCTCTCTCTCTCTCTCTCTTTCAAAAACTACATAAGTAAAAAATGTTTTAAAATTTATAATGGAGAATCCTAACATAGCCAAGTCCACCATTGATCAGTGCTACATAGGACTATGACATCTTCAGCTAACCAATATCCAAAAGCAAGGTTCTGAATGTCTTTTTTTACTAATAAGCACAATGAGCAAAATAAGTAATGAGTTTAGGAAAAATCTCATCGTTTTGTTTAATTTTAAAATGTTTATTTTCTTTCCATTGTAGAATAAGGACTCAGGGAAGATCAACATGCTGAAAAGACCTGTGCCTTTGCACACGCACCAAACAACCCATTTTGATGAATTTGATTGCCCCGCGGAACTTCAGAACAAACAGGAACTCTTACCAGAGTGGCGCTTGCCAGTTAAAGTTGCTGCTATCGTATCATCTCTGACTTTTCTTTACACTCTTCTGAGGGAAATAATTCACCCTTTTGTAACTTCCCATAAAATGTATTTTTATAAAATTCCAATCCTGGTTATCAACAAAGTCTTGCCAATGGTTTCCATCACCCTCTTGGCACTGGTTTATATGCCAGGTGTGATAGCAGCAATTGTACAGCTTCATAATGGAACCAAATATAAGAAATTTCCACATTGGTTGGATAGATGGATGTTAACAAGAAAACAATTTGGGCTTCTGAGTTTCTTTTTTGCTGTACTGCATACAATCTATAGTTTATCCTATCCAATGAGGCGATCCTACAGATACATGATGCTAAACCTGGCATATCAACAGGTAGGTGACAACATTAACAGTGTCACTACACTAAAAAGTCTAAGTCATCTAACAAATTAACTCTATCTTATTTTAATCTCAGTACCCCAAACCTCTCTTGAAATGCTGTGTTGGGAATGTAATCTGCATTTCTAAATGTTTTCTTGTAACTCTTCATTGGGGCTTAGTTGTAAATAGTTTTATACTGAGGAATTGTTTTTCAGTTGAAAATAGTAAACTCCAACTTGAACAACAGAAACAACGAGTTTTGTTCATGGACAGGGCCACATAGCAACCTTCTGCCACCCTCATGAGATTACTTTGTAATGCTAATTGTTCTTTACCACACAAGTGTGCACATTACAATCGTAAGCATCAAGTAACTATTACATAAATTAATAAAACAGAGTATGTAAATGTTGCATTCAAGGAAAGAGACTGATAGCTCCTATGTCACTTCTTCTAGAGGAATGCAAAAACAAAGTCATAAATTTGTGGAGGCTCCAAGTTAGCAGGCCCTCCGTCATAGACAGAGGGAATGTAGAAAGGAGGAGGCTCATCTGCCGGAAACCAATGTTGTTTGCATTCTTTCTTTCCTCTTTTCCTGTCTGGTAGGTCCAACAAAATAAAGAAGATGCCTGGATTGCAGATGATGTGTGGAGAATGGAAATTTATGTGTCTGTGGGAATTGTGGCACTCGCAATACTGGCTCTGTTAGCTGTGACATCTATTCCATCTGTGAGCGACTCTCTGACGTGGAGAGAATTTCACTATATCCAGGTAAATTATATATAAAAGAACTCTGGCCCCTCAGAGAGGCACATCTTTTTGTGCTTATAATATCATCAAGTATATTGACTTTACCCCATAAAAAAATAACAAATGGTTTTCCAATAGCAAAAATCCCACACTTGTTCCAATCAATAATGTGCTCTCCAATCATTTTTCCCTATTGCTTCTAAGTAGAAGTGTTTTCTAGACATAAATAAAAGGCATTACTCAAAGAAAAATATTTCTAACATTTGAAACTTGCTAGATAATTTTCTATCCACCCACTAACTACAAAGGTGATATTTTAGGAATTTAATATCCATAGTTTGTTAGTTCCCCCAAAATGAAAATATTCTACCTCCTGTCCCCTGATTTTATTTATGACTTTTAAGTTACATAGCTTGGTACTATCTATAAAAAAGCATCTCTCCTTGAAATACGGAGTTTTATCTACTGAAAGTATTCTAATATCTAATTTTAAAAGCCGCTTTTTCCAACCTCCATTTTATGTAGCTCACTCACTTGAAGTTGCTCTGTATTCTTGGAATTCAAAATTGTCTCAGATTTACTGAGGTTAATCTGCTAGTGGTAGATTACACCCTAAAAAGAGTTATGAGCCAGAAGTCACAGGGGAATCCATGTCCGACCAGAGTCAAAGGACTACAGTTTAGTCACAGGCACTGCCAAGATTTTAAAAAGTATATTGCTTTAGCTTTTAGGGTGGACATTTTTGGAAATGCCCACAAAGTCAGACATTCCCCACTATCGCTTCTACTGGTCTATACATCTACTCCTACAGATACTTAGGACACCTGATGAGGCTGGAAAATGTGTCTCCATCTGAATTATTCCAGTGGAGCTTAGAAATGATGCCACATTTTCCAAGTACAGTATTTACTGATTTCATAGGTTCAGCTTGGTAGGCAGTAGAGTTCTCTGTTCCTCATTAAATAACTTTCTTTTTTAATTTTTTAAATGTTTTATTTATTTCTGAGAGAGAGAGAGAGACAGCATGAGCAGGGGAGGGTCAGAGAGAGAGGGAGATACAGAACCTGAAGTAGGCTCCAGGCTCTGAGCTAGCTGTCAGCACAGAGCCTAACACGGGGCTCGAGCCCACAAACCGTGAGATCATGACCTGAGCCAAAGTCGGACGTCTAACCAACTAGCCACCCAGGTGCCCCTCCTCATTAAATAACTTTCTTACTACATTTGCTCTATCACACATATGCTGACATTACTTCTCAGATTTAATTAAGAATTCACGCACTGCATCTCAACATCCCGTCCCATTCCGCTATGCACATAATACGTAGCCCATAATAAGTATACAATACATACTTGGTTAACTTAACCTTCAACCGGTCACATGTATTTTTCAATTAATAACCTAGAAACTTTCCATTTACAATGCAAGAACTAGTTACTCTCTGATTTACCTCAGAGATACATATTTGAAAAGATAAACTTAGCTATTTGATTGTATTTGTTGGGGGCTTAAGAGTGCTTACTGCTGAATAATTGTGAGTTGGATTCATTCTGGCAGGCTAATGACCATTTCCAGTAAAATGAATAGAAGTCAAAACTTATCTAGAAAAGCTCTTGTCAGAATGCCATAAAATTACATACATGAACAACTGTTTTAAAGCAACTTTTTCTGGATAGTGCCAAGTATCCCAATGCAAGTTGAAATTTTTCTTCACATCTTCATCTTTATGCGTTGTTCAAACAGTGGAAATAATTGTTGGTGTTTTTCCACTTTATCAGGATCTTTCATTTTTAACATGGGCCAATTAGTATCCATGTACCAAAATCAGAGTCACTGACTTTAGTTGCTTTCATAATTGATAAAGATCACTAATACCAAATTGATTTTTGCACTAATCTTCAGTCAACCTATTAATATTTACTGAGCACCTAAAATGCACAAATCATTGTGTTGGTTCTGCAGGGAGGCTGTGATGAGTAAGAGTCCCTGATTTTAGAAGTCTCTTGATAGGCAGAATGAAGGCAAATGCTACAGAGACAAAGTGGATCAAATAAATGTCATAAGACAGATGAACAAAGTGTGGAGAAAAGGAAGTCAGTGTTATTGATTGGCTGAGACCGAGAAGAGATTGATTGTGGATTTTCTTATATAACAAAGACACTACCCAAAGTAGTAAGGTGGGGATATGTGAAAAGAATGGAAAGATGTGAGTGAACATTGTTGAGAAATATGATAGGAAAATAAACACAGATGAATGAAAGAATTTCCAAGCAACAAAATGGATCCAGAAGAGGTCAGACAAAATAAACTCTTCTTGAACCAATCTCACCAAGATAATTTTTTTTTCTTTTGCAGAGCAAGCTAGGAATTGTTTGCCTTCTGCTGGGCACAATACATGCATTGATTTTCGCCTGGAATAAATGGGTGGATATAAAACAATTTGTATGGTATACACCTCCATCTTTTATGATCGCCATTATCCTTCCAACTGTTGTCCTGGTATGTAAAGCCATACTATTCCTGCCATGCTTGAGGAAGAAGATACTGAAGATTAGACGTGGTTGGGAAGACATCACCAAAATTAATAAAACCAAGATGTCTACCCAGTTGTAGAACTACTGTTTACACACATTTTTGTTCAATACTGATATATTTTACCATAAACATTTTAAATTTGTATTTGTTTAATAAAATGATCACTTGAGAGTCTTTATGTATCTTTTTGGTTATAAGTCGTGAATTTGAATATTTGTAGTTCTTTGTAGTTTGATTCAAAGCAATAAATAAAATAATTTTAGCACATTCTCTGTGTTCAGTAGAACTAATCATAACAAAGCAATCACATCTGATTTGTCAGACTGTATAGCACTATAAATAATAAAAGGTCATGAAGTACCAGTCCTTACTACTCATTAAAAGATATCATGAGCCATTAAAAAATGTATCATCTGAATCTACCATGCAAGTATATCCAGTATTTATAATTGTTGTTAAAGAAGTTTCCTTTTCCTTTGTGCCTGGGTTGCTCATCAGATAAGCATCTGACTCTTGAATGTGGCTCAAGTCATGATCCCAGGGTCATGGGATTGAGTCCCATGTGGGGTTCCACACTAAATGTGGAACCTGCTTGAGATTCTCTCTCTCTCTGCCCCTCCCCACTCCACTCATGTGCATGCTGTCTCTCTTCATTCTCTCCTTCTTTCTCTGTCTCATAAATTAAAAATTTTCTAAAAAAGAAGTTTCATTTTCCTGTAACTGGGTGTTATTCATGAAACACTGAACACAAAACACAGATTATGTCTATAAAAGCAAAGCAACAGAATAATATGAGATATACATCCAGGCAAAGTAAAGCTCAGGCTCTCCGGGAGGAAAAGTAAATTCACTCTTCTCTATATGAGTTATGTACAACATAACTCATTGAACATAATACATTGGTGAAAACATACCTTGAACCTGTTCCTCAAAGAGCAACACATACATCTGCTGTCAGGACTCTGTAACCCAACTGACTGTACTTCACAGGTTTTTTATAATTAGCAAAACTAACCACAAACCATATCTTTTATATAGGTAAACCATTTTTTGTGATTAATAACAATATAGCTAATGAAGATACAAATTAGGAAAAATAGTACGTTCCCTGAGTGTTACAAAGGACTATTCTGTATTATTACAACTAAGGAGGCTTCTGGAATATAAATTTGAGTTATACACTATTGAGACTCAGACTTACGGAAATGTCTGCACATAGTGAAGAAGAGTTCAGAGTGGCACAATTGGAAACAGCAGACATAACTCTGTTAGAGAAATAATTCACCATTAGATAAGAAGGAATCTAGGGCTTTAGAGTTACAAACCAGATCCTTCAAGGGTATATAACAACGGCACCACTTAACTAAGCATGTGATACATGTCATGCCCTTACCAACCAGCCCTGGGATGCAGCAGTTGAGTGCTTGCCTGCTCAACTGCATTTCATAATGGCATAGTGGCGGCATCTCCAGGACTGAGAGGGAGAAATTGAGTTCCAGCCTTCTGGCACCAAGAAAGACATCATGGTGGCTACAGCTTGGGAACAAGGTTACAACCTGAAGCAGCATTTTGATGAAGCTGTCAGGGAAAACAGCTGAGTTCTAGCTTGGTTATTGGAGTCCTATCTCTCTTAGCCGTGGTAATCCACAACAATAGGCCTATTCTGAAATACAGCATATACCCTTTAGGGAATTCCCAGTGATAAAAGAAAAGGGCTCTATAAGGACCTTAGAAGTAAAAAAACATGTAGTTTCAATTGGTACTCAGGCTTCTGAAAAACAGCGTATTCACTCTTTGTATCTTTACTGATTTTTTTACAATGGTTGGGTAGTAATGTAGTAATGTTATTAGAAGAAAACAGGGGTACCTAGGTGGCTCAGTCAGTTGAGCATCCAACTTCAGCTCAGGTCATGATCTCACAGTTCATGGGTTCCAGCCCTGTGTTGGGCTCTGTGCTGACAGCTCAGAACCTCTAGCCTGCTTCAGATTCTGTTGTCTGTATCTCTCTCTACCTCTCTCCCACGTGTGCTGTCTCTCTCCCTCCCTCCCTCTCACTCTCTCCCTCAAAAATAAACATTTTTTAAAAATTAAAAAGTCTTTAAAAAAACAATGTTATATTCTGGTATGGGCTTGGATTTCCTTTTACTTAATGGACATTTATAAAGCACCTCCCCTGTATCAGGTCCAGTGCTAGACAGAAGACATCAAAATAGGAATGACCTAGTCCCTACTCAGTCTCATAGGGAAGACATTTGAGATTAGCAATGGATTCTAGGTTTACTGGTATCACTAGGGAGGAAATGACCAGTTCTTTTTAGAAGGGCAAAGTAAGAAAGGTGTGACATTGAGAAGAAGAAGAAGAAGAAGGAGAAGGAGAAGGAGAACAAGAACGTGGGCCCTTAGGTGGCTCAGTCGGTTAAGTGTCTGACTCTTGATCTCAGCTCAGGTCTTGATCTCAGGGTCAGAAGTTCAAACCCCATGCTGAGCATGAAGCATACTTAAAAATAAATAAGTAAAAATACAAAGGAGGAATTATCTGGGATAAAGTGTAAGAGTTCTTCTGACAGAATGGAAAGATAAGTAGCTCAGTGAGCAGCATGGAGGTGTAAAATAAGGGGATAAGATGTGTGGAAGGACTAAAGTCCTGGAATAGCATCTATGAAGGAAATACCAGACAGGGTAGGGACACAGGCCAGATAAATAAACAAGGTCATTTTATGACGTGAAGCTAAGTTTGGACTTTGCCCTTCAAGGAGTGGGGAAGCCACTGACAAAAGTTTACACAGGAGTTTAGCATAATTATATTTGCATTTCAAAAAGATTTATCTGTAGACTATCTAGTAGGTGGATTTGGTCCTGGGGCCAAAGGATAAGGGCAAGTTGGAAGGTCAGATAACTATTTAGGGAACAACTGCAATATCTCAGGACAAAGTAATGTTTTAAACCAAGATTGTTACAGAGAGGATAGATAAAAGAGGAGAGCTAATGACATAAGATAGTAAGACAGAATTTCCAAGAATTCATGACCAATAGCATATGAGGAGTGAGGGAGAAGAAGGCATTTAGAATGGGAATTCTAGGATTCAGTTAGCTTGGATGACTTATAGAATAATGCCATGGCATTACTTACAATAGCCAAGGTGTAGAAGCAACCCAAGTGTCCATCCACAGATGATAAATAAAGATGTGGTGTATATATATATATATATATATATATATATAGACATATTATTCAGCCATAAAAAAGAATGAAATCTTGCCACTTAAAACAATTTGCAATGGATGCAGTCTGGAGGGTATAATGCTAAGTGAAATAAGTCAGTCAGCCAAATACCATATGATTTCACTCACATGTGGAAATTAAGAAACAAAACAAATGAACAAAGAAAAAAAGAGTCAGACATTAAAAATAGACTCTTAAATATGGAGAACTGCTGGTTGCCAAAGGGGAGTTGGGTGGAGGGATAGGTGAAATAGGTGAAGGGGATTAAGTGTACACTTATCACGATGAGCAGTGCATAATGTATAGAATTGTTGAATCACTGTATTGTACACCTGAAGCTAATATAACATTGTATGTTAACTATCCTGGAATTTTTAAAGTAAATATGAATGGATGGATGGACGGAGGGACAGATGGATGATGCCATGAAACAGAATGGGGAATTCTACAAGAGAAGCAGATTTTTAAACCAAAACCAAAACTGTGAGTGTGTTCTGTATGTTGTATGCTGTTTACAATCATCTCAATTGCCAAGGGGATGTGGTGTAGTTTTTTAGTTTCAACATATACACATGTAACTATGAAAGGTATATAGTTTAGGACGATGGTGGGGAGGGGGAACAAAGGTATTTCCCTATTCCTTTGATCAGCTGATTTTCTTATTTGAAACTTCTCATACAACAAATATGGTTGTGGAGCATAGTCACACGGGGTCTCACTGAAGCACAAAGAACAGCACCTAGAAGAGCTGCTGGCCAGGAGCCCAAAGTCTTCCTTCCTCACAGCTCTTCTTTCTACTTAAAATGAAGTCCACCTTGGGATTATTTTCTTTAAGCATTTGCTCTTTAGGAATCTTACAGCTTTTCCTTTAAAAAACAACAACAGAAACTGTCAAAAAAAACCCAAAAACAAACCAAAACAAAACAAAAACAAAAACTGTCAAAATGATGTCTTTTTATTATTTTAATAATGAATTCATTTAATGTTGTTTTAAGACAATATGATTCTGATCTGATTTTCTGACCATAGACCACATGTCTGAGGAAGCCTGTGAGGAATTATGGCCTATTGAGCACAGGAACTGTAAAATTAAACATATAAATTAATAACAAAAATATGTGGTTTTCATGGGTAACATTAACTCTGGAATTTTATTCCAAGAAAATGAACAAGTTGTCGTAGCCCCTTCTTCTAAAACTGGTCTTCAAAGTACAAGTGTTAGAAATTTTCCAGTTTGGATTCAATGTTAAATTTTACTCGGTTAATTAGAAGTCCTCTTTGCTCATGCCAATTTTTCCAGGTGTTTTCAAGATGTCCTTTGAAGAGGTAATAAAGTATCTGATCCATTTGTGGAAAATAATCCTATGCTTGAATAAATTAATGAATCACTGACTTGTGACCATTACACATGACCTGAGGCTAAAGTTCATCCCTTCTCAGCTCATTCTACTTCTTCAGCTGGTCAGGGGGTCCTCACGTTTATTGCCAGTGAGTATGTGACATTCCCAGAACTATTAATGGATGCCCACTTTGTGCCAAGAACAAGTTGCCAGTTCATGCAGCTGTAAAATTATTGACCTGGAAGAGACCAATGAGATCACCTGAGCAGCTAATCCCTTGCCCGGAGGCATGACCCCAGTGAAATGAGGCTCCCTCAGCAAAATGTTTGTATTTCTGGACAATACTAAAGAGAGAGAAAAAGGGAAAGAAAACACAAGTGCCGGTATTGTAATGCGAGGAAGCTGCTGATCTTCCAGAATCCATACTCCCCTGCACCTCTGCCAGATCAGGGAGTGGCTGATTGGACAAGATCTGAGAGTCGGAGAACCAGGAAATTAAGCTCGGGGATTACTGATGCCTTGGCCCATGACCTGGGAAATGATTTCAGACCTTCCCTGTCTTGTAACTTGAAGCTATGACCACAAAAGATAAATATAAATGGACTTGCATAGTGGAATTATACAGTGTACAAGTTGGAAGAGTAGGCTCTGTTTTCATGTTTTTAATACAATCTTTTTAAGCAAAATACCTAACAAAAGGCCAGCATGTAATAGGGGTCAGTGTTGAAGAGGGTTGGTAGGGCCAGAAGCCGTGCCTTACTTCTCCCATCCTGCTCACCAGCCCCTGTGACCGCTTGGGCTCCATGGTGCACAGTTTGAAAACCACTCCTCATTATACAGAAAAGGAAAGTAATCTTTTTGTCAAAGACGACTTATTTGGAAAGCACAGAAAGCTACTCAAAGTCTCCCAGGAAAAGGAGGGAAATATTGACAACATAAAGGGGGCATTCAGGGACACCTGGAGGCTCAGTCAGTTAAGCCTCCGAATTACGCTCAAATAATGATGTTGAGGGTCATGAATTTGAGCCCCACATCGGGCTCCGCACTGACAATGCAGAGCCTGCTTGGGATTCTCTCTTCTCTCTCTCACTCTCGCTCTCTCCCCCTCTCTGTGCCCTTGTCTGCTCCCCAAGATAAATGAATAAACTTTAAAAAAATAAATGAAAAGGGGAACAGTGATAAAACCTACAGATAAAGGGCATGATTTATACCTCCAGGCCCTAGAGCTGGATCCACAAGACAGGATCTAAGTGCATCTGCTTGTTCCATCTCTGCACACAGATGTCACAGATGATGCGGAGTTCAAAGTGGGTTCTTCCCCTTTCTCTCAAATTTGGCAACTAGGCCCACAGCTGAGAACCAAAAGTGTTAAGCGGTCCTCAGTCTAATTTCAGAGAAAAGCAGCTGTGGGTCAGATGGTGTTTGCTGAGAGGTGCTTTTCAGCAGAACCAGCACTAAAACGTTTCAACCCCTCACCGTTAATACCTGTAAGAGCACAAAGGGAGGGATGAAGGCCTTCTCTGTTCTGGGAGGTGTAAGTTTATAAAAAGAAACTATGCAGACATCTTAGCTCACTTTACCTGAGCACAAATAAAACTTTTCACCTACTCTACATCCTCACTGAAGACAGGCTTGTCCGGAAAAGACATATAGCTACCACGCTGATGAGCTTTGCTTTAAATTGATGATAACAAATGATACATGAACTCTCAACCCTCAACCTACAACCTTTGTATATTTCCATAGTCTGTTTTTCCTCTTGTTAAAACTGTATCATGCCATCTCTCTGCTCCAACAATAATAACCTGAGAGCCTCTCCTCCTACACTCAACTGGTACTTTTTTTTATTTTAGGAAATTGATGTCCTCAAAAGAGAACTGTCTCATCTTCTAAAAAGATCTATCTGCCAATGTACCTGCACCTTGTACCTGGTACCTGCTTGATAAATCATTGTCCCTGTCCCTAAGGCCAACTCTTCTGTTTCAGCACTGAATCTCATCCCTTTTTCTACTCAAATAGCTTACACATCTCTTTCCTGTGTCATCAGTCTACATGCCTCTGCTGTAGTCTTCCCGTCAGTTACGCGAGCATTACAAAGTAAATAAAATAGTTTGAACCAACATCCCTCTCTAATTCTTGACAAAACAAATTTAAAATTCCTCCAGAGACTTGCCTACTTTGATATTAATTTATCTATTCCATTTCTTTTGATTAATATTTGCATGGCGTATATTTTCTCATCCTATTACTTGGAACTTTTCTGTTTTCCCATGTTTTTAGGTGTGCCTGTTGAGAGCAACACATAGTTGTTATTTTTTTATCCAACCTGGTAATCTTTGCTTTTAATGATAGCATTTAGGGGTACCTGGGTGACCCATTCAGTTAAGTGTCCAACTCTTGATTTGGGCTCAGGTCATGATCTCATGGTTGGTGAGATCAATCCCCACACTGGGCTCTGTGCTGTCAAAATCCCTGCTTGGGATGCCCTCTCTCTCCCTCTCCCTCTCTCTCAAAATAAGTAAATAAATAAACTTAAAAAAAAAGAAATCTAGGCTGGGAGTTATTTTTTTAGAACTTTGTAGAAAGTTCCACGTTGTCATAAAAGAAGAGAACTCTCTTTCTGTTGCTTCATGAGTTTCCTCTGGCTACTTTATGTTTTTTTTTCTTTTTGTCTTAGTTTTAAGTAATTTTGCTATAATTGGGCTAAGTGTCGTTTTCCTTTTAGTTATCCTAGTTGAAGTTTTTAGCGCTTCTTGAAAATGTGGTTTGATATTCATCAACAGATTTGGAAATCTCTCATTGTCTTTTCAAATAATGCTTATGTCTCATTTTCCCTCTCCTCTGCTTCTTCCAGGGCCCTAATAATTCATGCCAGTATTCTCACTATAGCTCCTATTTTATAACATTCTTTTTGTATTTTCCATTCCTTTTTGTTTCTATATTATTCTGGCAATCACTTTTACCTATCTCATAATTCACTAGCTCTCTCTTCAACTCTGTCTAATCAGTTATTAAATCCATGCATTGAGGGGTTTTTTTTGGTTTATTTATTTATTTTAAGTAATCTCAACACCCAGTATGGGGCTCAAACTTACAACCCTGAGATCAAGAGTCACATGCTCTTCTGACTGAGCCAGCCAGGTGCCCCTCATCCACTGAGTTTTTAATTTCCGTTACCACATAAATTCAGTTTTAGAATTTCAGTTTGGTTTGTTTTCATGGTTTACAGTTTTCTGTCAAATTCCCTAATCTGTTCTTAATCTCTTTGAGTGAATTAAGAATCCTAAAGATAAGTTCATGATGTTCCTGTGAGTCTATTTCTATTATTAGGGGTCAACCCCCCCAACTCCTTGGTTTTTACTGCTGTCTTTTTATCTTCTCATATGACTGGTTATCTTACTGAGTACCAAACACTGTATATTAAGACATCATAAAAATAATCTGAGGCTTTGAATAATGTTGTTTTACTCCATAACAAATTTATGTTTTCTTCCGGCAGTTAGTTAAGAGGGCTAACAATGTAAAGATTTCCTTAATTTCATTTTAGGAATTGAGTTTATTTGAAGCTGGGCTTCAGTCGCTTCCAGACTTGAACTACTTCTGATTCATATTTATTCCCTAGAGTTAGTTCCTTGGAATTCAAATGCAAGACCTGGTAGAGGGTGACTACCTAGCTCTCTCCCTTGGCATAATTTGGACTACATAATTTTGTCCAAGCAGTCTCTTGAAGCTGTTAAAAATCCTTTTGAGTTTCTCAACCTCTCAGCTACCTCGTCTAATTAAAAAATAGACTTTGGTGCTGGGTTTCTTCTTCCAAAACCGATTATTCTTCACCCTTTTGTTAGCTATCCAATACCTTCAGGCAAAGGGTTTTTACAATTAGGCTTTTTTCCCCCCTAGTGGTTCTCAGGATTGGTACACATAACTCAGGCAAGCATTACCAGAAGCAGAAATCACTAGAGAAAAATGACTGTTTACTGTCTTCTGTCCTCTTCTTCCATTTTCTGTCTTCTATTCTGAACAGCTTTATCTCTCACTGTTCCACTGCATTCTCTTGTCGAGATCGCCAAGTGATCAAGTGTCAGCCCTTATCTCATTTGTCCCCCCCCCACCCCCGGTACCATTTGACAAGTTGGAGACTCTGTTTTTCTGGAAACATTTTCATTACTTGGCTTCTGAGAAATCATATTCTCTCTCCTACATGCTTTCTCTGTGTCTTTTGCTGACTCCTCTTCTTCCTCCTATCATCTCAGTTAGCAAGGTTAACTCTTTGGCCTCCTTCTCTAGCTACACCCACAATGTGGGTGACCTATAGTCTTGTGGCTTTAAATATAAAAAACTGAAAGTATATTGATGTGTCCCAAATTTCTATTTTATTTCTAGCCTTGACTTTTCACCTGACCTCCAGAGTATTACATCTAACTACCTTCTTGACAACTTTATCTGACTGTCTAAAATGCATCTCAAGCATAAAATTCTAAAAATCTTAAGCTCTTTCCCATCTCCACCCAGTAATTCAAGATGGACAATCAGGAGTTATCTTTAATACTGCTCTTCCCTCACACTCCACATCCAATTTATCAGCAAATTTTGCTGGCTGGACCATCATAATGTAATCTGTATCCAGCTGTGTCTTATTACTAAAACCGTATCGGTCCAAGCCACTTTAGTCATACTTGCTATTTCCTCTTCCTGGAAATCTCTACCTTTTCCATGACTAATTCTTTTACATCATTATATCTATGCTGAGATGTCATTTCTTCATAACCACCTTCCCTGACTGTCCTGTCTAACAGAGTTCTCTTCCTGTACCACTGTCTCCTTTTCCTTGGTTTTATTTGTTTAGTTCTTATTACTATCCAAAATTGTATCTTGTTTAGATATACTTGTGTTTATCTGGTCATCTGGTTCCCCCACTCATGAGAACAGACACTGTGCCTAGTTCATGACAATGTTCTTCTGACCTAGAACAGAGCCTCGCACATAGTAGAAGCTCAGTAAAAACTTGTTGAGGGCCTGGGTGGCTCAGTCAGTTAAACATCCGACTTTGGCTCAGGTCATGATCTCATGAGAGCTCCGCTGTGGGCTCTGTGCTGACAGCTCAGAGCCTAGAGCCTGCTTCAGATTCTGTGCTCCCTCTCTCTCTGCACCTCCCCCATTTCTGCTCTCTCTCTCAGAAATAAACCAACATTTAGAAATAAGTGAATAAATACTTGAATACAACAAATGAATGGATGAATAAGGAACACAGTTGTATTACTGATAAATGGTTGAGATGGTGGTGTTTAGGAAATAAAAATTATTTAGATGAGTGATTCTCAAAGCATGGTCCAGAGACCAGTAGTATCAGCATCACTTGAGAGCTTATCATCCCCTCTAACCTCCAACCCACTGAGTCAGAAACTTCAGGTGAGGAGGCAATCTATGTTTTATCAAGTCCTTCCACAGGTTCTGTTGCAAAATGAGTTTGAGAACTACTGGTTTCAGGGATAGGACAAACCTGGCCCACTGCCTGTTTTTCTAAGTAAAGTTTTATTGAAAAACAGTCATTTTCATACATTTACATCTTGTCTACATATTTTTGAACTAAAACAGCAGTGTTGAGGTCTCTAGTTGCAACAGAGACCTCATAGCTCCAAATGCCTATAATATTTACTATCTGGCCCTTCAATGACTTCTAGTTTAGATCAGCACCTTACGCTGTATAATGATGGTAGCATAAATTCATACACCTATATCCTCCCCCTGCCAAATGCCACTGAAATTAAAGACCACCTGTGGTTAAAGAAGGATCCATAACAGAAAACAAGAAAGGGTGGTCTCAGTGGACCAGAAACTTAAGGAATTTCCAATACAAAAAAAAAAAAAACATTTTGGGAAGGTGAAGGGGAAACAGATGAGATAAGATTAACAGACAAACAAGTGGAAGAAGCTGTAACACAAGATTCAACTACAAGCTATTGCAAAAGGAAGCAAAAGTTCTTAAGAAAACCTGGAATGAGTTTTATGCTCTAAACTAACCAAACCAAAGCAGTCCTGGAGAAATCATTTGATGAGTCATTAAAGGACCAATCAGAGAATCTGGCCAGTGACCTTTCTCTCAAAGATCTGAACAGCTGGCCATAAACCTCATTTATAAACAAAGCTAAAAGACTTTGGGAAAGGCTCCTGGCTTCAGTGCTGGGGCCTGAGAAGTAGAGTCCAGCAAGACTTCCACAATGGCAGCAGAGGAGAGAAAGAGAAGGTCATCCTGACTTGAACATTTGCACCATGATAAACTAACATGCTCAGGTCTCCAAACTGAGTTCCGGAATCAGAGACTCCCAGAGAGGCTTCTCATACTGCAGAAGCAGGACTATGTTACAAGGTAAGGATGGGACACCCACTTTTACTAAGTGGACAAGCTTAACTACAACTAGGTTGTAGTTAAATTGTGTGCCTCAAAAAGATATGTTGAAGTCCTAAACCCTGGTAGCTCAGAATGTGACCTTATTTGGAGATAGATCATGACAGATATAATTAGTGAAGATGAAATTATACTGGAGTATAATGGAACCTTAATCCAGTATGATTAGTGTCCTTTAAAGAAGAGGAGAGAGACACAGAAACGAGAAGGCCATGTGAAGACAAAGAGGGACACAGACACAGAGGGAAGACCATCACATGAAGACAGAGGTGGAGGCTGGGGTTACACTGCTATAAGTGAAAGCACTCCTGATGTTACCAGAAGACAGAAGAGGTAAAAAAGGATGCTCTCCTAGGAGCTCT
Organism: Crocuta crocuta; assembly: GCF_008692635.1. Taxonomy (NCBI): domain Eukaryota; kingdom Metazoa; phylum Chordata; class Mammalia; order Carnivora; family Hyaenidae; genus Crocuta; species Crocuta crocuta. The sequence continues at coordinate 3,999,023 of NW_027530502.1, forward strand.
GGAGATTGTATGGCCTTGCCAACACCTTGATTTTGGATGGTTAGTCTCCAAAGCTATGGGAGAATAAATTTCTACTTTTTTTAAAAGCCACGCAATGGGGGGTATTTTGTTACAGCAGGCTTAGGAAACTAATACACCAGCCCTCTGGGCCACATATTCCACTGTGTTCCCCCTTTATTGCCAAAAGTGGAACCTGCCTTCATAGACAAGTAAACAAGGATTCTCATGCAGCCAAGGAAATAGATCCACATCAATAATAAGAACAGATAAGCATCACCAAATATTTGAGGAACATTAATACCATTAGAAAAAATAATCTATGGGGCACCTGGGTGGCTCAGTTGGTTTAAACGCTGACTTTGGCTCAGGTCATAACCTCACAGTTCATAAATTTAAGCCCGGTGCCAGTCTCTGTGCTGACAGCTCAGAGGCTGGAGCCTGCTTCAGATTCTGTGTGTGTCTCTCTCTCTGCCCCTCACCCACTTGCACTCTTCTGTCTCTTTCAAAAATAAATAACCATTAAAAAAAAGAAAGAAAGAAAGAATCACCTGATTTAAATAATAGAACAACCAAAACCTACAGAAAATAATGGAGGCAACAGAATAAGACTTATAAATAAGTATAAGTAATTTATTTGGAGAGATCTTAGAAGATACTACATTCATTAGCAAAAACAGGAATGCTATAAAAAACAGAAACAATTGGGTGCCTGGGTGGCTCAGTTGGTTGAGCATCGAACTTTTGATTTTGGCTCAGGTCATGATCCTACAGTCATGAGATCGAGCCTCACATTAGGCTCTGTGCTGAGCGTGGAGCCCACATAAGATTCTCTCTCTCTCTCCCCTTCTCCCTGTCTTCCCCACTCATCCGCTGTGTTCTCTCTCTCTGAAAGAAAAAGAAAAAAGAAACAATTGGAGTTCTTGGGAATTAGATCTTCACTGCAAAATGTTTTAAAAACTATGCTGCATAGCACAATACTGTGTATTTGTCAGTTCAGGAAAAAAACATGCAGAGAAGACAACACCATATATTTTGGCATGCAGAATTACATGCACACCTAAGAACATACATCGAACATCTTAAATAAAAACAATGATAGAGAGAATGGGAATGCAAATCAAGGAGGAAGTTTTGAAAAACAAGTGAATGAAGTAAGACTCTTACGTGAACAAATGATGACAACATTGTGCTATGAACTAACGTGTTATAATTCAGCGAACTCTTTATACTTGGGATTCAAAAAGGAAAAAAAATTAAATATTAGTGGAAGAATGGAATTCCAGAATAGACACAGGACTAAAAGACTAAACTGAATAATTCTTCCAGAATGCAGGGCAAAAGAAAAAATTCACGAAATGGAAAATGTTAAAGAAAATTTAAGAGACATGGAAAAGCATCTAGGTGATTCCAAATACCTCTCATGTAAGCTTTAGAAGGATGGAATGGAAAAAATAAAAAGAGAAAATAAATAATAAAAGAAATTTTCTGGAGGTAGAGATTATAGATGTGGACTCCTGCCACCTCTCAGGCCATCAAGGATAAGGGGGGAAAACTTCCATAGAGAAGAAAACAAATTATTTACTATAGAAAAAAAGTATCTAAGGTTCAAGCAATTGAACAGAGAGTGGGTGGTTATGCACAGTCTTAAAATCTGGCTTTAGAAAAAAGCTGGGTAGTAGATGGTATAACTCATTAATAATGAGCCAAGGATACTGAAATTACTGCTTTCCTCATAAAGGCTCATGTTCTGACAGGAATGAGGCAATCCTACATAATTCTGGTCTCTGCAGTAAATGAAGTGGTGCCAAAATATCAATGCACTGTTGCCCAACTTTTCATATAAAATCAGTCTAACATCCATCTCACATAAGAAGCAGAGTTTATAAGATCACATCCTAACATCTACATATCCATAACCCAAAATAATTTCTGTAAATTCTAATAAGTAGCATAACTTTGTATCATAAATCCTCCAGGAAGGCCCATTTTACAGATGACACTGAGACCAGAGAGAAGAGGCTCTTCCAGAATCACACAGTTGCAGGTGTCGGAACGAGGCCTGAGACCCAGGGACCCTGACTTTGTAGCCACTGTGCCATGCTGAGGGCTTAGTACTGATCTTTCTACATGCTTGTGTTTGGTCTCCTCTGTGATAAAGGATGGGCATTTGTGTCATTGGGAGGGTCAGTGAAGAGTCTTGACACTCAAAACAAGCACATTTCCCTGTCTTTTGCAGAAATCCTCAGCAAAGCTCACCACTCAGAGGCAGGAAATCTGAATTTGCTTCAAGTTACCAGATGGGTGAGGTGTATAATAGTGCCAGGAATACAACCACCTGAAAACCCAGGGCCAGGCATTGTTCAATGACTACTAATAAATACTTTGTGGCAAAATTCTTCCTTCTGTTGGGACAGAAGGCTAGAAACAGTTTAACACCCTCATTAATCACCACCATGATTTCCTGACTCATCTTGGTTTTCAGATCCCTGGTCCTCATAGGTAAAATTTAAACAATAATTCTAGCAATTGTTCCTCAAAGCAACCCTAGAATAATCAGTAAAATCCTGTGGACTCATCAAAATAGTGGTATGCCTTTAAATTAAAAGGCACCGTGTCTTGAGAGAGAGGCAAACCATAAGAGACTTAAATACAGAGAACAACCTGAAGGTTGGTGGAGGGAGGGGTGTTGGGTCAAGGGATGGACTAAATGGGTGATGGGCATTGAGGAGGGCACGTGTTGGGATGAGCACTGGGTGTTATACATAAGTAATGAGTCACTGAATTCTACTCCTGAAATCATTATTACACTATATGTTAACTAACTTGGATTTAAATAAAATTTAAAAATTAAAAAAGTAATAAAAAATAAAAAGTACCATGTCTTTTAAAAAAATATTTTGGCAGGGAGGGTATCTCCTGGGTGGCTCCATCAGTTAAGCGTCCAGCTTTGGTTCAGGTCATTCTGTGCTGACAACTCAGAGCCTGGAGCCTGCCCTTCCCCCACTCTTGCTCTGTCTCTCTCTTTCTCTCAAAAATAAACACTAAAAATATTTTTTAATAAATAAAAAAATAAAATGTTTTTAAAAATCTTCTAAAAAGCAAGTCTAAAGTTAAATTTATTAAATATTGCTTTAAAAACCTGAAATTCAAATACAAAATAGTTTATTAATGTCTAACTTTTTGATACCTACTAGAGTTTCCTAAATCTACTTTACAGTGGCTATAAAATGAAATATTGTTTTTATCTAAATAAGGCAACTTTAGTTTTTCTGAGTTTTCTTTGAGGGCAATTGTTTTAATATAGACCAGTACATTACCCACTTTTCCTGTCTGTTAGTCAACCCCAGACCAGGTTTCCTTCTTCATAATAGTCCTTTGAAAAACTTCTATCATTTTGTTCTTTTCAGAGACTAAGACAGAAAGTGTGACTAATGCATAAGAAGTCAGTGAAAACCAAGATTATTTCAAGTTTTCACTGCATTTGTGCAATATCACCAGTAGGGGAGGAATGGCTTTCCAGACAACTTTCTGGAAGGAAAATATGAGTAGGAAACACAGCAGGCCTGTATAGTTAAACAATTCCAAGACAGAAATCACTTTTCTTCCTGGCAACCAAATGCTTGATTTTCATAATTCAACATATAATTTTAAACTAGGGCAACCAGATTTGCAACATGAAAACTGGAATTTTATATTAAATTACACAAGTATACTGCACAAAGCATACCAAAAGAAAGAGCAAAATATTTCTAAAACAGTCTTATACAATGAAGGCTCCGGAATCTTCTCCCTGAGGTAACTATAGACAAAAGAACATTTTGTCCGTTGAGGACTGAGCTATATTTGTTCCACAAAAGCTGGTGAGATTTATTTCTCACCTCTAAGGGGATAAAGAAAGAAGAATGCACATTATCTTTAAGAACATCCAGAACACTGCCAAAATTCTGCTTCCCAATTTGGTACTCTGCCTTTATCCTGAAAGATAATATCTTTATGTTATTATAGCTTATGGGAAAACAAACTGTCAACAAAAAAAGGAGGCCAGGGAGACAGAGGGAAAGGAAAATTATTAAGTCAACTGAGTCACAATACTCTCTTGATTTGCATTTTATTTACACAAACAGACTTAAAAAGTCAAATAGCCCTGTTAGCCAGGTACTGTGTAGTTAAAAATGGCTGACTAGGAAATTCCCCACTTTCATTAAAGAATTGGTGAGTGAATATTGCATCAGCTTGGTCTTTTTAACATTCCTAGATGGAATAAGAAAACCTTAAAATGTTAAGTGTATCACCAATGATGAACAATCTCTTGTGTGGCTTTAGCAGATCATTAAAATTATCAATGCTTTTGCTAATCCTTTTGCACTCACCAAATTTTTTTAAAAGAAAACCTCTATTTTTCATTAAAATATTCAACTGAATACAGGGAAAGTACATAATAAATCTCTAAGGCAGGCGTCTACCAAATCATGCAAGCGGAAGAGATTTCTCAGAACTGAAAGAAAAAAAGCACTCAGTGAATCCAGGGCATGGATTAAGGGAGACAAGAGAATGAGGCAAGACTCTGATGGACTTGCTTTCTTTGCATTGTGGCACTTCCTTGTTTTCTGTGTTGCACAAACACTATTGAATATCAAGATTTGGCTTCTCATGAATAAGACACTTAATAAAGAACCATGTTAGCCCTTTCAAGCCCATAAATGCTTTATAAGTGTTCACAGAATTTTACAACAATTTGATGAATAAGCATTAAAAAACACAGCTTGCATAATTGTATCACTACAAGTGTTTTAAACTATTGTTAAAGGAGTTCAGTGATGGCTACATACAAAATCCTTAGGACTTGCTATTTAAATTTATGAGCTAAGAGGAATATTAGCAATTATCTAGTCTAACTCCTCGTTCTACATTTCTGTTTTATTTTCCCCAAGCCATGCATTGTGTTTGCTTCAGGATCATGTTAGAGAAAAAGAGAAACATTTTTAGAAAAAAACGACTGGAGGATAACTTTTTTTAAGGAAAAAGAAATTTCAAGGAGAAGGGAATTGAAGTGTATTGGGCACTATCAGAAAAGCGTTTACAGGTCATAAAATCATAGTGGTAAAGACACATATAAGCAACACAGTTTGTCCATTTGCTGGAGTACTTTTTGGTTTCCTCTGTTTTTCTGATTATTTTGTGAGAAGGCCAGTTTTATACAGCATGGAATCAAGTAGAATAGAGCTAAAGTAGTTTGCAAAGAGATGTATATGACCAGGAGTCCCCTGATCCTGGTTCCAGCCTGTCTACTAAACTGGATAGGTGCTCCAACAGAGATTATAATTTACCTGAAGCAACAGTGAGAAACAAGGAGAAAACTGCTTAGAGCTCTATGGTAGGAGAGATTATGGCTATTGCCTCCATTTACTTAGTTGTGTGTGTGTGCGTGTGTGTGTGTGTGTGTGACAACTAGTAGCAATTAAATCACTTACTCACAAGGGATTTTATATGCTGTATTATTATAAGAAGCCCAGTCTTCAACATCCACAATAAGGAATAGAACAGTGACAGAGAACTCACTATTTTGTGAGGCCGTCTACCTGGTTTTACTAAACACCAGCCATTGTTCCTGAAACTCCTATTCAGGGGCACCTCGGTGGCTTAGTTGGTTAAGCATCTGACTTCGGCTGAGGTCATGATCTCACAGTTCTTGGATTCGAGCCCCACGTCAGGCTTTGTGCTGATAGCTCAGAACCTGGAGCCTGCTTCAGATTCTTTGTCTCCCTCTCTCTGCCCCACACGCACTCTCTCTTCTCTCAAAAAAATTTAAAACTGCTATCCAGAGCCTCAACCTGATGATAAACTCTTTATCTCCTTCTGTTCATCTAACACAATACAACAAATTCTCCTTCCAAATATTGTTAAGTCTGCTAATGATATAACCATGTTGTCAAACTTGAAAACTTTTCCATTTTCCTACATCTAAAAATCCAATCAATTATCAAGTCTTATTGATTCCATTTTGGAATCTGTAGCTTCCAGTTTCATGTATAAAATACCACCACTTCTGCTGTATACTCGTGTATCATAAAGAGCAACCCGAATACAACACAGAAGGAGACTAAACTAGGATCTGAATATCAGGAGGGAACATTGAGGACCATGTCGGGGTCTGGCTAGCACACAATGTGACAGGAAAGATGACCACTGACAATGTTAGGGTCCCTGAGGAAGAGGGTATCTTTCCTGGTAAGTCTAGCAGAAAAAATGTGAGAGATAACACTAATTGGCTCAATTTAGATCATGTCCCCATCTGTGAACCAATAATTATGACCTAGGAATGGACTCTCCTAGTTGAGTAGATCAGAGTCATGTGCCTACCAGTGTGGCTCTTGAGGGGAAATTGTGCTGTTTCCAGCTGAACCACTAAATCAGAAAGGAAGGAGTGCCAAACAGAAAAATATCATTATGTCTGCTGCTTTACCTCACACTTCAATTGCCTTGTTAGTCTCTTGAACAGCTTCATACTACCCTGTCTCTTTGCCCTCCTTTTCTTTTTTTTTCTAAATAACTGATGTTCAGTTAATTTTCTCCATATTCGAATTATCAGAGAGATAATACTTGTTTTATTTTTTTAATATAATTTATTGTCAAGTTGGCTAACATACAGTGTATATAGCGTGCTCTTGGTTTTGGGAGTAGATTCCCATGATTCATCGCTTACATACAACACTCAGTGCTCATCCCAACAAGTGCTGTCCTCAGTGCCCATCACCCATTTTCCCCTCTCCCCCACTCCTCCATCATCCCTCAGTTTGTTCTCTCTATTTAAGAGTCCTTCTGGTTTGTCTCCCTCCCTCTCTCTTTGTAACTATTTTTCCCCTTCCCTTCCCCATTGTCTTCTATTAACTTTCTCAAGTTCCACATATGAGTGAAAATGTATGAGATCTGTCTTTCTCTGACTGCCTTATTTCACTTAGCAAAATGCCCTCTAGTTCCATCCACATTGCTGCAAATTTTGCCCTCCTTTTCAAATGGTACATAGCTGACAAACAACTCTTTCTAAAACCCAACCTGGATCAAGCTTTTTCTTTTATCAAACTCTTCCCCAAGTACCTCCCCACTGCTTACAAAATAAATACTTAGTCATCAATCTGGCATTCGCACTCTTCCACAATCTCACCCCAAACTCATTTTCTAGTCTAATCTGCAATTTTTCACCTTTCTGAAAAACCAATTTACTCATTCTCCTCCAAATATGTCTTTGTCTCCATGGTCTTGCTCACACTGTTCACATCCTTTATTCTTTAAGAAAGTCTTTTTTACCTCTCTTCCATTATTCAAAGTCCACTCATTCCGAGGTACAACTCAAAGTCTATTTCCATATAATTTTCTATGGTCATGCTCGCACAAAGGAACTCCTCTCTCCTTTCTCAGAATAATATATTTGTTGTATTATTTGACAAAAATGATGTAGTGCTTTATTTTATCATGAATTCGTGTTTCAATAAATAACACATACTATCTACCTATATCTACCTATCCAGCTTGCAAACTTCTTAAAGGCAATAATTATGGCTTGTATTTCTTTTCAGTGCAAGTAAGGCTTAGTTTACAATTAATAAACAGGTGTTTAATTTAATTTTGATCAGATAGCCCTGCATATTTATAGGTGGGAATGTCTTTACCCCAATTTGGGAATTTGACTCTTTGATCAATGTAGTATAAGGAAAAAATACCAAGTTTCTATTGACCCTTTAGTCACTATACAGTGACACTCACATACATTTTAATCCATCCAACACAGTTGCTTCAACCAGAGAAAGAGCTGTTCCGTAATTAGGAAAAGTACTGCAGTTCTAAAAATCTGTATACTTTCAGGGTTGCTGGAAGTTGGTTAGACATCCAACTCTTGGTTTCAGCTCAGGTTATGATCTCACAGTTCATGAGTTCAAGCCCAACATTGGGCTCTGTGCTGCCAGTGTGCAGCCTGCTTGGGACTGTCTGTCTCTCCCTCTCTCTCTGCCCCTCCCCCACTAATGCTCTCTCTGTCTCTCTTTCTCGCTCTCTCTCTCTCTCAAAAGAAATAAATAAACTTTAAAAAAAACATGTGAGGGATGCCTGGGTGGCTCAGTCGGTTGAGCGTCGGACTTTGGTTCAGGTCATGATCTCACGATTTGTGGGTTCAAGCCCAGCGTCAGGCTCTGTGCTTACAGCCAGCTCAGAGCCTGGAGCTTGTTTCAGATTCTGTGTCTCCCTCTCTAACCCTCCCCTGCTCACGCTGTCTCTCTCTCTCTCTCTCTCAGAAATAAATAAAAAACATAAAAAATTTTTTAAAGTGTACTTTCTGCTACATATCTGCAGAAAATTAATTGCGACTTTCTAAAATGAAGTCAATTGTTGACAGATAATCTAGATGATTTTAACCAACAATTAATTACTGCTATTCCAATATAGTTATCTACAATGATTAGATTTACTACATACTGCTGTGTCACTTTTTAAAACAATCTTTATTCATTTTTGAGAGAGAGAAAGAGACAGAGAGACAGAGTGTGAGCAGGGGCAGGGTAGGGAGAGGGGAGACACAGAATCTTAGGCAGGATCCATCCAGGCTCCCAACTGTCAGCACAGAGCCTGACGCGAGGCTAGAACTCACGAACTGCGAGATCGTGGTCTGAACCAAAACTGGATATTTAACGGACTGAGCCACCCAGACCTCCCAATACTGCTATGTCACTTTTAAAGGAGACTTTTTGGACCAAAGCACAATCAATGCAAATTGTTTCCAGGAAACCATTCCTGAAAGAATTTGGCTGTTTATGTCTTTGGCCAGAATGATTTGAGTTTGGCTTGCAGTCTCTATTTTGTTTTCCTGATGGAAACATGTACTCACATTATACTGGCTGCAAGGATGCCTCACCAAAAGAAAACCTACACTTCTTCATCATGAAAGGATGAGAACTCTCCCAGATAGACAACTGGCGTGTACTCTAAACAAAATCCACCCACCCATCATTTCATTCTTACCAAGTATCTAATAAGACACAACACTATTCTAGGTATTATGATAAATACTGCACTAGGTGTTGCAGATATACAAAATCATCGAAAGTTTACTCTACAAAGAGAAGCAATACAAAATAATAAGCATGCTCTATGTCAATAATAGGATAATAAGCACCATATGTAATTAGAGGAGAGTTTTGTGTGGGCTGGGAAAACACAAGAGGGGCTTCCTAAAGGAAAGAGGTCAAACCAGTGGATCATTATTAGAGGTGGGTCTTTTAGTAGAGTCTTATCAGGGAATGGGACTGCAAGTGACATACTGTAGCCTAATAAGATATAAAAAGTGAGCTTACACAAGGGCATAGAAAATGAAAGAAGCTAAATAATTTGGAAGTACACTAGAGAAGAGTTCTAATAGCCTGTGTTTTATCCTATAGACAACGGCGGGTTTTTTTTCTTAGAGCACTTGCAAAACAGTGTTTTAATATCAAAATGAGAAATAATTAAATACTAAAACAATATTTGAAGAAAAAGAGATAGACAACAATAATCTTTTTAAATAAAATCACTTAAAAATAAAATAGCTTAGAAAAGAAGTAATAAAGGTCAGAGTCAGCATGATGAGGAAGAAGCATAGATTCTAACATTATACTGGTTAGACCAGAAAAATAATAATATTATACAACTGAAATAATTTAGCACTTTCATTCACATTTAGTGCATTTTCCTGATTATAAAACAATGCATATTCATTGCCTAGAAAAATCCCTTAGATATTTTAACTGTGTAAAATATAACTGGGAACTTGGTAAGAAGGAAAATTTATAAGTAAAAATGTAAAAGCTCTTGTGATAAAAAAGGGATATAGCAAAAATCTTTGCTCTAAAATTATATTGTTTTTAGGGGAGAACTTCATTCAAAACCCATTTACAGATACTTTTGACGTGGTTATTTCAAACTTTTATCTAGTTTACCTGTTTATTGCACTTTGGATACAGCAACTTAGAGGAGTTTTACTGCTAGGTGCTGGCATATTAATAATGTCAAAAAGTTAAAGCTCATGGTGAGAATAGAGTCTCAAAAAGCATGAAAAATTTACAGTCACTAGTTACAGCAGTCCCTTACGTATAAAACAAACAGCTACTTGCATCTAAAATCATTGTAATTATAACAAAGTAATTTACATTCCTAATGACCTTGCATCATGAAGAAAACATAAAATTACATAGCATTTAATATGTCTACTATGGCTTGAGAGATTACTATCAAGAATAATTTTTGTTAAACTTTCAGACTTAAGAGAAATTTTCAATTATTTAAACAATTTCATAATTATTCAAAATGATAAACTGTGATAATAATAGCTTGGAAAAGTTGTCTATTACAACATTTTAACAATTAGAATAATATTAAAATTTTAAATAAGAAGAGCATGAAAGTTTCAATTATGGCAAAAGTCAATATGATTCTAAGAATGACCTACAGAAACATCTGGAATACAAGGACACAGGCATAGAAGTCATTATTTCTTCTTTTTTTTTTTTTAATATTTTTATTTATTTCTAGGAGAGAGAGAGAGAGAGACAGCGTGAGCAGGGGAGGGTCAGAGAGAAAGGGAGACACAGACGTTGAAATAGGCTCCAGGCTCTGAGCTCGCAGTCAGCACAGAGTCCGACGCGGGGCTCGAACCCTCGAACTGTGAGATCATGACCTAAGCGAAAGTCGGACGCTTAACCGACTAAGCCACTCAGGCGCCCCTAGAAGTCATTATTTCAACAAGTTTTTAACACTGTTTCTTAGTCCAAATGCCATCACACTTAAAAGGAGCATTTCTTACTGAATCAAAATCTCTTTCTAGCAAGAAGTTAAAGCATAAGTTGGTATGTTATGGGTACAAAATAATAGAGGGATTTAGTAAAATCATTATGCTTCTTAATAGGTTCATTATAGCTAGAAATTCAGGTTAGCAAAAGTCAAACAGGAAAAACAAGTATTTTAATAGTTGGCTCTAAGGTAAGAAATGCCAACTGAAATAATTATTGTACCTATTTTATGTTTTGTGGCTCTGCACATTTACTAATTTTTCCTGCCTACATTTTTCCTCTTTTAGTAATTCATCATTCTGGCATTTAGCCTATCCCAAAGGAGTCTTTGGGCTCTGAAGGTAGGTCACCTGTTCCCCAAGCCACAGGAATGCACTCTGGATCAAACCATACCTGAAACTCTCTCCTATTGGATTTTCAATTATGAAAGTCAGCATATTTCTTTTATTGTTTAAGTCATTTTGAATCTATTTTTGTTACATTTTAAAAATATTTTAAATTATATATTCCTATGTGTGTATGAAATATGTATATGTATGCACGGTTAAAATAATAATGAAATTAACGCTCATGTAGCAGACATCCAGCTTAAGAAATAAAATGTTAGTATCTCAGAAGCCCCAAATGCCTTTCTTTGCTGTAGCTGGCTCCCCACTCTTACCCCCAGAGATACACAGCAACCTGAATTTTTGGTTAATCATTCCCTTGCTTTCCGTTATCATTTTAGCTCCTATGTATAAATCCCTGTACAAAACTAGTTTTAAAATAATACTTAGGGGTGCCTGGGTGACTCAGTCGGTTAAGCGTTGACCTCAGCTCAGGTCATGATCTCATGGTTCATGGGTTCAAGCCCCACAATGGGCTCTGTGCTGACAGGTAGCTCAGATCATGGAGCCTGTTTCGGATTCTGTATCTCCCTCAGTCTCTGACCCTCCCCTGCTCATGCTGTCTCTCTCTCTCTCAGAAATAAATTAAAAAAAGAAAAAGAAAAAGAAAGAAAAAAGAAATAAAATAATACTAAGATGTTATTTGACTATTTTTTTAAATATCTTTTAAAAACTTATTTATTTATTTTGAGAGGGACAGAGTGTGAGTTGGGGAGGGGCAGAGAGAGGGAGAGAGAAAATCCCAAGCAGGCTCTGAGCTTTCACAACAGAGCCTGAAGTGCAATCCACAAATCATGAGATCATGACCTGAGCACGCTTAACCAACTGAGCGACCTAGGTGCTCAAAAACAATACTAAGATGTTATTCGACTTCTTAACTTTCATTCTCTCACAAGTGAACAGTGGAGTTTCCCAGAGGCTACATGACTTGCGCTATTGCAACAGACGGAGTACAGAAGCAACTAGGAGAGTCCAGCTGCCTGTTAAGCTAGGCATTACAGACTTTTTTCAAAAAATAGGAAACAGTGCCACATTTCTCGTTTTTTCTTTTGGAAAATATGGTAATTTTTCAAAAACTGTTATTTATGTTCACATGTAATGGATCTTTCATTTGGATTGCTGTTGCTCTAATAAATTTGTACACTATTAGTTTTGGGTACTGCATATATGCATAGCACATACGTTTTTACAGCATGACTAGTACTCTTCAGAACTTTATGGTTTCTTTTGATTATAAGGAGCTTTAATTTCTACATCAAATGGATAGATCTTTTCCTCTTTTAGTTCATATCTGTGTACGTATCTTATTTAGTAGGTCTATCCCTACTCAAAGGTCACAAAGATATTTTCCTATGTTTTCTCTCTTTTTTTTTAATTTTGTTTAAATTCTAATTAGTTAGTATACAATCAATATTGGTTTCAGGAGTAGAATTTGGTGATTTATCCCTTACATCACTTACAGTGCTTTTCTTAACAAGTGCCCTCCTCCATGTCATTCATCTAGCCACCCCCCACCCAACTTCCTCCATCAACCGTCAGTTTGTTCTCTAGTCTTAAGAGCCTCTTAAGGTTTGTTTCCCTCTCTCTCTCTCTTTTTTTCTCCCTCCTATATGTTCATCTGTTTTGTTTTTTCAAATTTCACATATGAGTGAAATCCTGTGTTTTCTTCTTTAAAGATATTTTCCCAGGTTTTCAAGTTTTCCTCTCATAGTAAGTCTTTCGTTTTCCTAGAACTGACTTTTGTGAGATAAAGTACAACTTCATATTCTTCATAAAATGATTTTGTATAAGAATATAAACAATAGCACTTCCTTCCCACTGTCATACAAGTCCTGTTCTGCCAAACAAAAATCACATTTTTTCTCTGTGCCCAGGCACAGATGTTGTCTGTTCTATTTCCTTGGCCTGTTTATCTAACCCTATGTTATACAATTTTCACAGTTTTGTATTGGCCTTGTATTTGAAAAAGAAAATTATCTTATATTCTTCTTCTCTGGGAATTTCATGCCTATCCTTGATCTCTTGCTCTTCCATGTCAATCTTAGAATTAATGGTCTAGTTCCATGAAAAATCCTGACAGGACATCTATTGGAGTCACACTGGATTTATAGATATATTTGGGGACAATTGCATTTTCACAATACTGAGTCTTTCTTTCCAAGGGTATGGAAGAACTTTACGTTCACTTGGACATTCTTTAATACTTTTTCAACATGGTTTATGCTTTTCTCTATAGACTTTGCATAGTTTTTGTTAGATCTATCACTAAGTACTCGGTAGTAAGGGTTGCTATGATAGTATCTCTCCTAATTGGCATTACTTGACTGCTCCTTGCTGCTAGATAGACACAATTGACATACAATTGACTTGTGTATGGCCATGTTTTTTTTTTTTTATCTAACAATCTTGCTAAACTCTCTTATTAAATCTCATAATTTTTCTGTGAACTCTTGGGCTTTCTATATAAAGTCAGTTCTATGAATAATGACAATTTTCTTTCCTGCTTTTTAATCATTATATCTTTTATTTCTTCATTTTTACTACAGGATCTAGGACTACAGATTCAACGATATTGAACAGTGATGGTGACAGAAGACATCTTTATCTTGTTCCTCATTTAAGGACATGCTTTCAGCATTATATTGGGAAGTGCTATAGGGTTTTTGTGCAAGCTGGATAGAAGGTTAAGAAAGTTCCCTTGTATTATCGGTTTGCTAAGAACTTTTTCATGAATAGAGACATGCAGAATGTTTTTCTGTATCTGTTGAGATGAACCTATGATTTTCTCCCTTGAATTGTTACTAGAGTGGCTTACATTAACAGATTTGCTAATGTTAAATCATCTAACATTCTTGTAATAAACTTAACCATAATGTATTACATGTTTTTAATTTGTTGAATTCAGTTTGTTAAATTTTAATTTTTGCATTGATATTCAAACATAAAATTTAACTATATCTGTCTAACTTTGATTCCAAAGTTATGCTAACCTCATAAAATGAATTGAGGAACACTCTTTCTCATCCTGTTTTCTGGAAAATTTGTGTTATACTGGATTGGCCTGTTCTTTTAATGGTTTCACTGGTTGAATGACCAGTAAAACTTCCTAGGCCCGACTTTGTTTGTTGTTAAGTTGTTTATGCTTTTACTTTATGGAAATATTTTAATTAAAGATTCAGTTGTTTTTTTAATGTGTTAAAATTTCTTACTATGGTGGTAGGTTTTTTAAAATATACTTGTAGTTCTGTTATATTATGCTTTGAGGCTATGTTATTAGAGGCATGCAAATTTAGAATTATCTTCTTGGTGAAGTGAATATTTTATCATTGTGTAATAACCTCTTTAAAGTCATTTTGTCTGGTGTTAATATACTTAGATCATATCTCCTTTGATATTTGCCTTGTACACCTTCTGAACCCTTGATTGTTAATTTTTCTATGTCCTTGTGTTTTATACCTGACTCTTACAAATAGCATGAATGCTTGTTTCAATTCAGTCTGAAAGTTTTGCTTTTTGACTGAAAAGCTTCTCCCTTTCATAGTTGTGGTGATTACTGGTACGCTTAGATTTATTTCTGCCTTCTTATCATGCACTTTCTATTTGTCCATTTTTCATGCCTTTTTCTCTTTTCTCAAATTTCTCTTCTCCCTCATCCTCACTCTCAGCACACAGTCTTGCTTCCTATTTCCACTGAAAAAAAGTAAGCAGTCAGAGGACAACTTGCACAAGCTCATCGATGACATCTAGTCACTTCTGTGCTTCTGAACCCATTGTGCCTTTTCTTTTACTGGAGAGAAACTGTTCATTCTCCTAGCAAAGACCAGCCCTACCATTTAGGCACTACATCCTCTCCCTTCTTGCCTTCTTGGTGACCTTGTTCCAGCGATTCTCCACACTCTGTTCTGCATCATCAGATGCTCCTGCTCTTTTTGGGATCCTTCCCCTAAGCATTCATATATGATTTCTTTTTCCATCTTAAAATATTCCTGCCTTTGGACATTAGTTCTTCTTCTAGCTACTACTCCATTTCTCTTTTTCTTTTTACAGCAAAACTTTTTAAAAAATGTTTATTTTTTTGAGAGAGAGAGAGGGCATGAGAGCACAAGTGGGGGAGCGGCAGAGAGAGGGGGAGAAAGAGAATCCTAAGCAGGCTCTGTTTTGGCAGTGCAGAGCCTGACATGAGGCTTGATCTCATGAACCTGTGAGATCAGGACCTGAGCTAAAATCAAGAGTCCAACGCTTAACTGACTGAGTCACCCAGGTGGCCCTTACAGCAAAAGTCTTTAAGAGTTGTGTACACTTGGGGCGCCTGAGTGGCTCAGTCGGTTAAGCTTCTGACTTCAGCTCAGGTCCTGATCTCACGGTTTGTGGGTTTGAGCCCTGCGTCGGGCTCTGTGCCGACAGCTAGCTCAGACTGTGCTGACAGCTAGCTCAGAGCCTGGAGTCTGCTTTGGATTCTGTATCTCCCTCTCGCTCTGACCCTCCCCTGCTCATGCTGTCTCTCTCTCAGAAATAAATTAAAAAAAAACCCAATAAAAACAAACAAACAAAAAAGAGTTGTGTATACTTATTGTCTCCAGTTTCTGTTCTCCCATTCTCATTAACCAGTTAACATGAGCTAAGTTACCAATGACCTTTACATTTTAAATCTTGTTCTCATTTCTCATCCTACTTGATCATACAAAAGCATTTGACACAGCTGAGTATTCCTTCTTCCTTGAACTATTTTCTACACTTGGCTTCCAAGACATTCAACTATCTTACGTGTTCTCTCACCTCATTACTGACATCTTAACTCCTTTGTCCTTTACTCCTATCTCTTTCACCATCAAACATCGGAATGTTCCAAAGCTCAATACTTGGAATTCTTTTCCTTTTTAACCACTCTTACTCCATTGGTGACTTCATGGTTTAAATATTTTATGTGCCAATAATTACCAAGTTAATATCTTTAGGCCAGATCCCCCTCCTGAACATCAGATTCACATATGCAACCACCCACCCCCACCTGTTAACTCTAATGTAACAATCTCAGACTGAACTCCTGATCTTTCCCCCTTCCTAATCTGATCTAGACACAATCTCCCCCTTCTCACTGAAAGGCAATTCTGTTGATACTATCGGTTAGCCCTAAATCCTTGGCATTATCCTAAATACCTTTCTTTCAGACCCCACATCCTATCCACAATCAAGTTCTCTTATGGCTTTACCTTTAGGATATTTCAAGAATCCTCTTTCCCAGGTCCTCTCCTACCACCTTTGTCTGTACCACCATCACCCCTCACCTGGATTATCACAATAGCCCCCTAATTGTTTTCCCCACTTTTCATCCTTGTCTCCTTTCAGTCAATTTTCAACACTGTCGCCAGTTAGTGTGTTAAAATCTTCCAAGAATTCTCATTCCACTCTTCTTACATTAGCCTTTAAAGACCTAAACAATTCAGGCCCACCCACATCCCCACATCCGGCTCTCTGTTGGAGATCTCTGACCTCATCTCCCACTGCTGGTCTCATTCAATCTGCTCTAGCCAAGCAGACCCACTCTCAGGACATGGCTCCTATTAGGCCTCAGGCTTCTTCTGTTTGATTCCTCCTAGTTGGGACACTTTTCCCTTGCCAACTGGATGGCTCTCTTACTCATCTCTTTCACTTTTAAAATGTTGCCTTGGAGGGGCATCTGGGTGGCTCAGTTTGGTTAAGTGTCTCACTTAGGCTCAAGTCATGATCTCACTGTTACGCATTTGAGCTTCGTTTCAGACTCTGTGCAGGCAGCTCAGAGCCTGGAGCCTGCTTCGGATTCTGTGTCTCCCTCTCTCTCTGCCCCTCCTCTGCTTGAGCATGCTCTCTCTCAATCAAAAATAAATAAATATTTAAAAATAAAAATGAAAAAATAAAATGGAGCCTTGAGGCTTTCTTGGCCATGATCCATATTTCTTTTCTTACTATATTTTTCCTATAGCACTTATTTTCATCAGACATACTTTATATTTTTGTTTACATAGCTTATTTATTNGATCATGACCTAAGTGAAAGTCGGACGCTTAACCGACTAAGCCACCCAGGCGCCCCAATTTATTTATATTTTTAAATGTTTCTTTATTTTGAGAGAGAGAGAGCACATGCACGTGTAACTGGGGGAGGGGCAGAGAGAGACAGGGAGAGAGATAATCCTAAGGAAGACTCATACTTTCAGCACAGAGCCCAAGGCACGGCTCAAACCCATGAACCCTGAGATCATGACCTGAGCTGAAATCACTTAACTGACTGAGCCACCCAAATGCTCCAGGGCCTGACTTTCAGCACTTTGCTGCAAATGAGAATTTTATTCAACTCCTTCCCCTGCCCTTTCTCTTATTCATCTCCTCAGGCAGGTGTCTTTGGATATTACCTGATCACACACAGGACTGACAGCCCCAAGTCCAATGCCTACTTCAGGAAAGCAGAGATCTGTTTCCCTTATTGTTGTGTCCCTGCCCCTTAGTGACACAAACTGAACACTCAATAAGTATTTGTAGAATAAATTAACAGTTTGAATAAACATGCAAAATAAAAGTTATTAGTTACTGTTTTAAAATAAAACATGGGAATTTTTAACCAAATGACANAATTTATTTATTTATTTATTTATTTATTTATTTATTTATTTATTTAGAGTAGGAGCAGGGGAGGGACAGAAAGAGAGGCAGAATCCCAAGCAGGTTCTGCAATCTCAATGTAAGAGCCTGGACACAAGGCTAGACCCCACAAGTGAGATCATGACCTGAGCCAAAACCAAGAGTCAGATGCTTAACCAAATGAGCCACTCAAGTGGCCCTATATAACTTATGTCTTAACTAAATGACATAATCCTACAAAATATAGCTTCAAAACATTAATGACACTCAAAAATGAGTAAATTTCCTGCAGTGAATTTACTACAATATATTTGCTACAGTAAAATAACTTAAAAAGATAAAAAGGCCCAGTATATGAATTGAAGATTGGAAACTCTGGGAATTCCTTTATTATATAATTACATAATAAAGAAAAGAAAAAAGAAATGTTCTGGCATTTTAAAGCCAATGGCTTACTTACTTTTCGCCTTATCAAAGATTCACTGCAAATTTTAAAGAGTTCCTTTAAGTGGTAAAACCTTTGATGATTTGTTTGCACAAATACTGGATTGTTCAAAATTAACCAACAGGAAAAGAATGAAGAGATTATAGAAAGCCGATAGATGGTATTTTTCCCAGGGTCTCTGGTTATTAAACAATTTTATATCTTCTTTATTAAAATGTTCAATTCTTTTGTGCTTTTATTGGAGCCTAAATTCTGTTCTGAATTTGTGTGAGCTATTTAAATATTTGACATTAATCCTTTGTTAGGTTACAGCAAATACTTCTCCTCAGTGTATGTGTTTAAAAAACATACAACTTTAACTTTTATTTACTTGAAATTATAATTTTTTATCTTTGGGATTCCTTCCGTTTATTCAAACTTAAACAATCCTTTCACCACTAGACATATGACTAATATTTACTTTGGTTTTATCTGATTTTCTTTATCATATGAACTTAAATTATGACCCTTTGACCTAAATAGAATTTATTTTGGAGTATTGTAAGAAATTATTATAAAATAATTGATATTTATAAATGCTGTGATCAGTTCTTAATAACATTTGTATAAAATTAAATGGCTATCTCTTTTTTAGAGATAGTTGGATTTAGAGTCATAAAATTCCAACATTTCAAAGCGCATTTCAATTTTACTTAAGTGTGTTTTAAATGAACAAACTAGGTTAAATAGAACTTTAAAAATAATAAAACTGATTAAAATAGACTCCTGTTTTATATCTCTTCCTTTCCTAATCTTCTCTGATCTCTGTATAGTCACAGGGCCAAACATTTATGTTTATAGAACTAGCACTTGGGTTTTGTTTCTTAAAGCTTATTTCTTTCATGGGTATTAACAACAGGATTTGTAATGTTGGAGATAACTCAATTATTCTGGGAACCTACATCTTAAACCAGGCATTTAAAAAATGATGAAATGACATGAAACCATGAAATAATGTCTTTGTGATTTTTTTAAGATAATAAAACAAAGAAGGAAATAGTCTCCCGAAAAAGAGTGCTAATCGCGATATTTTTAAAGGAGCTCTTATGAGAGAGAAGTAAAATAGGTATTACTGATTGAAAAATAAAATGAACTTTTTTTGGTCCTGAAACAAGTTTCTGTACCACTGCATAACACTTTGCCCCAATATTGACAGTATAAAACAACAATTGATTACTTTTCACAGTTCTCTGAGTTGACTGACCTCATCCTGGTGATTCTCCTTTGGAGTCTTTCATGCTTTTGTCATCAGGTAGTAGCTGGGCCTGACTTCATCTGTAGGTTTGTGTTGGACATCTAAAACAGCTTCTTCACTCACGTGATTTACACCTCAACTGGGCAGACTGGTCAGGCATCTGTCTCTTCATGTGGGCTCTTGATGAGTCTAGACTGGGTTTCCTCACAGCATGGTGGTCGCAAGGAAAATTTCAAATGGTTGGTTGCTTCCCCCAGAACAAGAGTTCTACGAGACAAGCCAGAGGTTACAAGGCTTCTTCTGTTCTATCCTTAGAAGTCACAAAGCATCACAACTACTGCAGTCTATTTGTTATATGGAGTCAGCACAGAGTCAGTGTGGGGAAAGACTACACAAAAGCATGAATATTAGAAGGTGTAATTCACTGGGAGGCCATCTCTGAAAATCAGCTACAAGAGCTTTCTACATTTTACATGGTGGCTGTTAAGACATTGCCCAAAACGACGTCAAAAGAATATGATGGACTTAAAAAGATTTTTAAAAAAACCAGGAATGACTCTTTAATACTATGCAGCCAAGTGTGAATTTTCTAGTTAATTTTTCAATCCTAAATACTCCATATATTCTCTATTTCTGACCACTTTACTTTCTGCTACTTTGGAGAATTGAACTGTGTATTTAAACTGATGCCAAATGAGAAAAGGGCAGACCACTCATCAACTTCTAACTAGATGATATCACATGAAAGTTTCGCACCTTAAAAGGCTTAAAAGGCACATCTCTCTATTACATATTAGGTGTGCACGACAACTTATCGCAGAACAATAGTTGGTATACTGAAAATGTCAGAAGTTTAGACCTTGAAGGAACTTGAAGATCAATCTTCATATTCAAGACACTATGCCTAAGACCCAGAGTGGTTAAGTAACTTGCTAAAAGTTCACATAAGTCATTGAAGACTTTCTAATTCTGTTTCACAAATTTGCACTGTAACATGCTGCCTTTTTCATTTAACCAGTAGTACTTCAGCTCAAACTCTAAGCTATGAACAAGGTGAATGGACCTGGATATGGCTGATCCTTATTAAATTCTAAGACTTAAAAAGTGATGGCAGTGATGTAGTGGAGAGTATAGAGTGAAGTAATGGAGAAAAAAACCAAAAAGCCCAAGTTTACTAAATCAGTGTTTCTAATACTTGTTTAGGTATGAAATCTTTTTAAAGAAATAGTAGGGGGATTGTTAACTTAAATTTTATATTTAAAGTTACAAGAATAGGGGCACCTGGGTGGCTCAGTTTGTTGAGCATCTGACTTCTGTTCAAGTCATTATCTCATGGTTCACAAGTTCAAGCCCTGCGTGACATGACAGCATGGAGCCTGGATCCTGCTTCAGATTCTATGTCTCTCTCTCTCTTCGCTCCTCCTCTGCTCCCACTCTATTTCTCTCACAAATAAATAAAAACATTTTAAAAATTACAAGAATATATTCAAATGTAAAACTTAGTATAAATTTCTTATGCTTAGAGCATGTACACAACTATAAAATCAAGCAAGTTTGCAAGTTGTTAAATAATATCTAGCATTTACACTAGTTAATAAGTACTAGGCTCTTTACATATACTAACTCCTTCAATATTCATAACAGTCACTATTAGGTGGGCACTATTATTATACTTATTTAGTAGATGAGGAAATTGAGGCTGAGACAAGAGTCAGCAACACACTAAGCAACTTGTCCCATGTCACACAACTGTAAATAGGAGTACTGGGTGTCACAAAAAGTTCAAAGATAATTAGAAGAATGATATAGTTGATAGAAGTTAAATGACTGCTTCTAAAAGGTGGGCATGTTACTGACTATAACTGATTAGATCTTCAGGATTTAACAAACCTACATTAAAATAAGCTGGAAGGGAGCCTGTGTGGCTCATTTAGTTGTGTCCAACTCTTGCTTTTGGCTGAAATCATGATTCCAGGGTCATGGGATCGAACCCTGATTGGGCTCCTTTCTGCGCACGGGATCTGCTTAAGATTCTCTCTCCCCCTCTATCCCTCTCCTCTGCTTGTGCTGTAACTATATACATACATACATACAAACATACACACATTTTAAAGAGATTTTAACAAATAAAAAAATAAAATAAAATAAGAGTAATTTCTTTTTTTTCACTTTTTTCTCTTCTATCAACTGCTAAATATACCTTGGTAGAGCACAGATTAATGTTATCTGTTCTTCACTTGAACGGGATGCCTTGTTAGAAACTGTCTACATCTGCTCACTCATTAAGGTATTTTTTTTGAGACAATCTCTGATTACTTTTTTTTTATTATTGAGCTATAATTCGCAAATGTAAAGTCCACTATTTTAAAGTGTACAATTTAGTGGTTTTGAGTATATTCACAAAGTTGTACAACCATCACTACTAATTAATTCCGGAATATTTTCATCATATCAGAAAGAAAGCTCCTACCCATTAAACAGTCATTCCCTACCCCTCCCCACCAGGTAGTAGATTAGCAACTCCTAATTCATTTTCTGTCTCTATGGATTTGCCCATTCTGGACATCTTACATAATGGAATCATAAAATATATGGGCTTTTGTGTCTGGCAGCCTTCACTTACATACTTTTTCAAGATTCATCCACACATTGCCTGTATCAATACTTCATCCCTTTTTTTTTTAAATGTTTTTTATCTATTTCTGAGAGAGAGAGACAGACAGACAGACAGACAGCGTGGGCAGAGGAGGGTCAGAGAGAGAGGGAGACACAGGATCTGAAACAGGCTCCAGGCTCTGAGCTAGCTGTCAGCGCTTAGCCCGACACGGGGCTCAAACCCACAAACCATGAGATCATGACCTGAGCCGGTCGGACGCTTAACCAACTGAGCCACCCAGGCACCCCTTCATTCCTTTTTTATAATAATATGTGAATAATATCTCCTATATGGATATACTACCTTTCATTTATACATTCCTTATTTGATAGACTTGATATACATTGGGTTGTGAGCTATTTTAAATAGTGCTGCAACAAGCATTTGTGTGCAAGTTTCTGTATTGTTTTTCTGTAGACATGTTTTCAACACCAGGAAATGGACTTGTCAAACTGTTTTCCAAAGTAGCTGCACAATTTCACATTTCCATCAGCAATTTATGAGGGTTCTAAATTCTCCCCTTCCTCACCAACAATTGATATTGTAGTACTAAATTTTGAATCACACCCATCCTAGTGGATATGAAGTGATATCTCATGTGGTTTTGATTTGCATTTCTCTAAGGACTAATGATATTGAGCATCTTTCCATGATCTTATTGGCCATTTGCATATCTACTTTGGAGAAATATGTATTGAAATCCTTCATCCAGGGCACTTGGGTGGCTCAGTCGGTTAAGTGTCTGACTTTAGGGCAGGTCATGATCTCACTGTTCATGGGTGCAAGCCCTGCATCGGGCTCTGTGCTGACAGCTCAGAGCCCAGAGCCTGCTTCTGATTCTGTGCCTCCCTCTTTCTGTTCCTCCCATGCCCATGCTCTGCCTATCTCTCTCTCAAAAATAAATAAACATTAAAAATTTTTAAAAATCCTTCATACATTTTATAATTGGGTTTTCTTTCTTTCTTTCTTTCTTTCTTTCTTTCTTTCTTTCTTTCTTTCTTTTTTTTGTCAGCTGTGAGAGTTCTCTCAGTAAGGTGTGACAGGATGATATTGCTAGGCACCAATGCAATAAAAAAATGCAAAAAAACATGGGCTCTGAAACTGTATGGTTATAATGAGTTATACGGTGGTCATCCATGAGATCCAGAATGAAATCGGCTTGTACCAAAATTTTTATCATTTTTTAAAAATACACATTTTTAGGGGTGCCTGGCTGACTCAGTCAGTAGAACGTTGTGACTCTCTGTCTAGGGGTTTTAAGTTCAAGCCGCATAAAAAATAAATATTTTTTAAGATAAAAAAATCTTTAAAAAAAGATACATTTTAACATGTGTGTGGAGAAATAGGGGATGGGAATTAAAGCATATACTTATCATGATAAAATAATAAAAATGATTTAAAAATATACATTTTAAGTGTTTAATAAAGAAATATTCCCAGGGTCACCTGGTTGTGTGTCCAACTCTTGATTTCTGCTAGGGTCATGGGGGGTGGGATCAAGCCCCTTTTAGAGTGCTGTGCAATATAATGAACTATAAAGTGCTTAAGAATTATATCTAGACTATGTTTATATATGGAAATATGTTCTACAAAATACCTGTTTAATACAGATGCATATTTGTATACTTTAATAGATTTATAAATATTTTTGTCACTTTTTCTTCAGACAATATCCATAAAAATATACTTATTCTTAAAAATCTATTGAAATATACGAATGTACTTATGTTTCCATGTAATTTTGTCTTCAAACTAAATCTGTTTTAAATAGATGGTATGTATATTTACAAATCTATTAAAATATATGAATGTGCATTGACAAATAAATGTATGTTTGTTGGATCCTTTGGTTTCAAAAAAGCAGTTTCACAAAAAAAATGGTTCTATTTTATAAATAAGCATTCCTCACAAAGTTTCAGTGCTCAAAATAAATTTGGGAATTTGTTGAAAATAGATTAAGCAAATGTCTTTACAGTAGAAATTCTGAACCTCTAATCCATTAATATGCATTGTGAATCACGAAAAGTAAAAGTTCTTTTTATTATTTATCTCAAAGTCTGTTGTTTTCATCATGATTTATATTACTTTACTTGCATAAAGCAATCTGTATAAATCTTATTTGCATTTGTTTACTAATTTAGCTTCCCCACCAAACTATAAATTCTTTTTTTTAATTTTTTTTTTTATTTATTTCTAGGAAAGAGAGAGAGAGACAGTGTGAGCAGGGGAGGGCCAGAGAGAGGCAGTCACAGACTGAAACAGGCTCCAGGCTCTGAGCTGGCAGTCAGCACAGAGCCCGACGCGGGGCTCGAACCCACGAACCACGAGATCATGACCTAAGCGAGAGTCAGACGCTTAACCGACTAAGCCACCCAGGCGCCCCTATAAATTCTAATAGGACAGATAAGTATCTGTGTTCTTCACCCCTGTTTCTAGCGCGCCACCCAGGGGACATAGTAGGGGCTCAATAAATATTTTTGAATGAATTATTGACAGAGCATCGTGAAGAGCTAGTCAGTGATTACACACCTTGAGAACTACCATTCTAAAGTTACTCAATTGTACACTAACTTCAAAGAAAATCTTGTGTTAACACCTCTAGGCCACTAGAGATCCATTTAATAAAATTATAGCTGCACTTCAGAGGAATCAATTACTACTTCAGGGGACTGTAGAGATTTCTCAGAGAGCACATCATGACCTGGAAAAACCTTGCAAAATAATTTTTATATACTCTAAAACTCCAACTGAAAAACAGTAGTAAAAATTTTGGTTACCCTGGAATGAGCTGAAAGGAATCATGCTTTGCATCAATGCCAACAATCTTGGGGGACACAACTGGCAATGCAAGATTTTCCATCAGGGATATTTAATAGTTCAAATATGAAAAGCAGATATTTCTTCTGGTAGGTGCAAATTATTGACTGACTCTTTTAAGTGATTTTGCATAAATTTGACTTTTTGGTGGGAGGGGGATAGTCCAATGTGAAGATAGCTTTTAAAAATATTTAAAATAATATGGCTTAGGGGTACCTGGCTGGTCTAGTTGGTAGCGCATATGACTCTTGATCTTGGAGTTGTGAGTTCAAGCCCCAGGTTGAGTGTAGAGATTACTTAACACATCCCCAAAGGCAAGGGAATCAAGAGCAAAAATGAACTATTGNAAAAAAATAAAAATAAATGAGAAGAAAATTTTCTCACATAAAAAAATAAATAAAATCTTTAAAGATAAATAATTAATGGTAATAATAAATTAATAAATAAGTTAAATATATGGTTTACCTACATGTTTTGTACAGTAATTCATAATTTTAGGATAGTTAGAAAATGCTTTATTTTAAAATAACCTTTTGTGAAAGTTTATAATGCTATTGGTTTTTCTAAAAAGACATGATAAAGCTGCACACTTTTTAATTAACCACTAAGATTCATGAATTTCTTCCCCTTGTTCTCCAGAGTGCCAAAAAATGCTAATTTCATTACTTGAAGGTAGTATTGAAGCAAAATAATAAAAACTGGTATAAAATGTAACTCTTTTTTTCCAGTTACCAAAATGCAAAGAATTTCACCAGCTGTCAATACCTCAACATCA
The DNA here is from genome assembly GCF_008692635.1 of Crocuta crocuta. NCBI lineage: Eukaryota > Metazoa > Chordata > Mammalia > Carnivora > Hyaenidae > Crocuta > Crocuta crocuta. Next base: position 4,024,761 of record NW_027530502.1, read on the forward strand.
CTAAAAGCTTAGCTTATGCCTAAACTTTAAGCCTTTATAATATTTGGCGTTAGGGGACAGGGCAAATGTCAAGTCAAACACCGAATGTATTTCCAAACCAACATTTGCAAAGGTTAATCCGTGAATGGACTACAGAGGGGAAAGTGCAGTTGTCCAATGATCGATAGGAGACCCCTTTCTTGGTGTGTTTTTTTTTTTCCTGGTTAATAAACCACCAAGAGAGATAATTTTTAAACTTCATTTGCTGAAATGAGAATTGACTTAACGTATGAAAAAAAGTTACCCAAATTTGAGAATTTCCCCAAATTGATTTTAATTGTGAAAATAAAGATCTCTTGTAAAAGATAAAGGAGTCCTGACTAGGTAATCTGCAGGGAGAAAATTTACAGAATCCCAAAGCCAAAAGTGGACCCTGGGTATTCAAGGCTTTTGAGGCCCCAAGAGTTCAGTGGTTTTCCCAGGAATACAGTTCTTCTGACTCTCAGTCTAACCGGGTTCCCCACCTCCAGAATAACTCGGCTCCAGCTCCAGTGAAGGTCAAAGTCAACAGACTAATTTGCAGTTCTCAGGCTGTGAGGATCCGTCCATCTGAGGGAGTCTTTAAATATGGTTCATGAAAGGACATTTCTGAACATTAATTACAGGGACACAATCCAGACAAAAGACGGTTTGGGTGGGTAGAGGGGAGGGAAAGAACACGTAGAGGAAATAAAGCGCAGTTTCTTGGAGACTTGTCAGGAACGGAGAGTATGGGAGAAGGAACGGGGAGGGGGTAGTGCACGCATAATACAAAGCAAAGTCTAGAGTGGAAAGGCGACTACGCAGCACAAAAGCAGTGGAGTAGAAAAGTGTGCTTGATTTTTTTCTAGAGCTGCTTCAAAAGGAATCGAGGGGGGAGTCTTGCGGAGAATGAGGGCGGGGTGGGGGCCGCAGGCGAGAGGCGGGTACTCAGCAGCTCCCAGTCCTGGGGATACTCAAAACCGGAGCGAGGCAGCCGGGGTGCCCGCGGCACCGCTTGCCCAGCTCGGCGCGCCCTCTGTGCCCTCCTCAGCGCTCTCCTCGCCCTCTCTTGAGCCCTCGGAGCTCTCCGGCTTCCCCAGGCGCCGCCCGGCTCCACACGTCCGCCCGCTGGGCCCTCCAGTCCGCGCTCCGGGCCCGCTCGGCGCTCGACGCCCTCCCCACGCGCAGCCCCTGGCGGCGCGTCACTGCGAGGCGGGCCTCCGCGCGCCTCCCGCGTGCTCCTCCTCTCCGGCAATACGCGATCCAGCTCCGGGAGGCGGGGAAGCCGCCGGAACGCGACTGCCGCGGCAGCCACCCTGCAGCCGCCGGTCGGAGGCGCGCTCTCTAGGCCCTAGAACGGGGACGATCCCCTGAGGAGTCGGCGCAGCGTCCGCTAGAGCTGCCAGGCTCGTCCCTGCCCGGCGCGGGAGGCGCAGAGGTGAGCGGGTTGGGTGGGAGCGCGAGACCAGGTGGCGGCGGCGGCCGGAGTTGACGGTCAAGATGCAGTCGGCGCCACGCGCTGCGTCCGTCCTCCCCGGATTCCGCGCCCTCTGCGGGCATCCGTCCTGATCTCCTGGCACCTCGAGGGCGGGAGTGGGAAGGGTAGAAAAGGGTGTCTGTTCCGCCGATTCCGCCCTCTACTCCTCTTGGTCTTCCACGAGCTCCCAGAAAGTCTTGAGGTTGAGCCCAGGAGAAAGGAGGCCAGGCGAGACCTCGTCCCAGGTAGGATGCGCCCCAAAGGGAAAGGACGGGCAGGTTACCTTATCCTTGCTGATCGTCGACCTGTCACTTTGGGTTCATGCAGCGCATCTCACTGAATATCATGCGGCGCTGCGTTGCGAAAAAGTATTTCTAGTAGTCATTTTGTTTATTAGCCAATTATGCATCCATGGGGTGTTTAGGCCATTATGTGTTAGGAGGTAATTGGCTTCTTCTTGGGAGTGTCCTAAATTGTCTTTGAGCCCGGTGTTCGTTCAGCCTCAGCCAAAACTTGTTGAAAATTATGCCCTAAAAATCTTGCCCTTAAAATAGAGCAGAGAGATAAAGAGAATTTTGTCCAGAGATTTCCGTTTATTATCTTCCCCACTCCTTGGAGAAGGATTAGTGTCAGTTTTTACTCCTCAGGCAGTTCATTTTTTAGATGGAAAAGCTTATTCCGAGCCATGGTTAATTATCACTCATCACTGAGGATGAAATTGGGAGAAGTAAAATTTGAACTCTTGCTTCTTCCCCCCACCCTCAAGACTGATTAGATTGGGTCCTGGTAACAGCTTCACTACTGGGAACCCTTAAAATTCTCTCCAAACCACGTCCTCCACCCCATCTCACCCGACCCCACCCATACACACTCTTCCCACATTTATTATTTCTTTGTTGTGTTGATCTCCCGGTGTTTTTTTCTTTCAGGGAGTGTTTTTGTTTTTTGGTTTTTTACTCAGCATCTCCCCCTCTGTTATTTCATAGATTAAAAGCTATTTACAGAAGAAAAATACCCACCCTAGATATTTTTCAGGTTATTTAGAAATGGCTTGCAATTTCTTTCTCTTAGCTAGTCAGTCTTTTGGAGGGTGTAAGAGGTTGAGATACTATAAACAATGATAAATTGAGTACAAAAAAGGAATGAAAAACTGAATTCAATTTTATTTTACTGGAGACATGGAAAATAATACTTGTAATGAATGAGCATAATTATATTTTAATACTGAAAAAGCACAAAGGCAACCACATTTTATTTATTTTTTTTTAATTTATTTATTTTTTTATTTCTAGGAGAGAGAGAGAGAGAGAGAGGCAGCGTGAACAGGGGAGGGTCACAGAGAGAGGGAGTCACAGACTGAAACAGGCTCCAGGCTCTGAGCTGGCTGTCAGCACAGAGCCCGACGCGGGGCTCGAACCCACGAACCGCGAGATCATGACCTAAGCCAAAGTCGGACGCTTAACTGACTAAGCCACCCAGGCGCCCCAGGCAACCACATTTTAAAAGAAAGGATAATAAGTAAGGTGAGAAAGAGGGTACACCAGAAGTTTGAAAGACTAGGACTGCAGTTTCAGTTAAGGACACAATCAGGACAATCAGCATGAGGATGTTTACTCTGTGCTCAGCCCATAACCATGACATTGACATACCACTTACCACTTTGGGCTACCATGTCTTGATCAGCAAAGAGAAGGACTTCTTACATCTCTTATGGTCCTCACATTTCTTTTTCTTTTAATGCTTATTCATTTTTGAGAGACAAGAGAAGCAGACTGCGAGTGGGGGAGGGGCAGAGAGAGAGAGGGAGAAAGTATCTGAAGCAGGCTCCAGGCTTTGAGCTGTCAGCACAGAGCCTGGTGCAGGACTCAAACTCACAAGCCCTGAGATCATGACCTGAGCCGAAGTTGGATGATTAACCGACTGAGCCACCTAGGCACCCCTGGTCCTCACTTTTTTTTTTTGATACATTCAACAAAGATTATTATTGCATTTTTTAGTGTAGTCTCCATTCCCAGCGTGGAGCCCAACACAGGGCTTGAACTCATGAACTTGAGATTGAGACCTGAGCTGAGATCAAGAGTTGGAGGCTTAACCGACTGAACCACCCAGGTGCCCCAAGATTATTTATTGCATTCCTATTAACAGAACCAATTCAGGTTCCACTTCCTGGTTCATAGACTGTCATCTTCTTGCTGTCCTCATATGGCAGAAGGAGAGAAGAGTTCTCTGACGTGTATTTTGTAAGGGCACTAATTCCATTCAAGAGGTTTCTACCCTTATGACCTAATCACCTTATAAAATCCAGACCTACTGATAACCTTCTCATTGTTAGCATTTCACTATAAGAATTTGGGCCAGTGGCAGTGGGGGGAGTGGGACACAAACATTTAGTCCTTAACAAGAGTTAATCTTTTTAAGCAAGTGACAATAATTATACCCTATGGAATGTAGGATGGGTAAAGAGAAACCAGGAGGTCAACGGAGAATGAGAAAACTGGGTCAATGTATCCGTTTTTTCTGCTGTCTAGAATTATCACTGTGAATATCTGACTAAGATTATTGGAAGGCTCAGAGATAGTGCTTGAGGATGCCAGAAAATGAGTGGGGTGGAGGCAGAGATTCATTGTGATGATAACTGATAGAAACAAGCCACCATGGTCATGGCCCTGGGGGATTACCTTTTCTTGGTAGCATATCTAAATCATCAAGTTGTGAATGTCATCAAGATATCTGATGTCAGCCCTCAGCTGCCTCAGGAATGTCAAGGAAATGTCAAGGAACCGCTTAGGAGGGCCACATAGCTGAGTGTAATTCAATTATTTTACCTTGATGGTAAATACACTTCAAGTATTAAATGCAAACAGCACGTTGAATGGCCATTCAAGAAAAAACTGACCTTGAAATTTCAAGGAACCCATGTGCTACTTACATCTCTTAAATCAAGCTCATAAAGTTGAAGTGGCACAGTGTGAAATAATAAAGTAGTGATATTACTATTATTATAGAGCCTTAAGACTTGGAAACAAAAGGATTTTAGTATTGGATTATAGGAGTCAAGTACAACCTCTTTGTTTTCCATTTAACAAAGGACTGAGACTCCGAAAACGGTGATTTCAGAGGCCTAAGTCTGTCTTTTCTCCTCAACACCACATAAACAAAACTTTCCATAAATGTCATAGTTTTCTCAATTCTTTGATCTGAGAAAGTAGAGACTCTAGGATCTGGCTAATCAATCAAAGTATGGCCATGAGGACTGGGGCATCAACTAGGAGCTTGGGAGAAACACAGAATTTTGAGCCTGAAGCTAGTCCTCGTGCATTTTAACAAGATCTCAGGTGATCATAGTCACATTAAAGTTTGATAGACATTATTCTAGAGCAAGTCTGTGCACTTGGAAACTCACATCTGCTTCAATCAGCAGAACTCCTGATGCCTGGAGAGCTGAGAAGTCCCTTATTGGGACAGAAAGAAAAGATACCATCACTGGACCATTCTGAGTGTTGAATGTCATGAAACAACAGGAACCAAGTATGCTAGGCTGTGGGATGACACAGTTTAAAGAGCAGTGCTGCCCTTTCCAGAAAGTGGAAAAAGGGAAATTGCAAAATAGTGAGTGGACCTCCTGATTCTGCTCCTGCTTGGGAAGGAGAGGGGAAAGGAAAGCATGCATTTCCTCAGCTTCCTGCTCTGGAGGGCAACTGTTACTCTCTTGCTAGTGTTACTTTTCATTATTTTATTACAAACAACAGTGTAAAAATGAGCATAAAGCCACATTTGTTCTTTCCAAATACCAAATTAAGTATTAGCTTCAATCCTGAATCTTTTAGTAGAGTTGTTTTCAAGTGTGGCTGCATATTAATTAAAACACTTGATCTCCAAAAAAAACAAAACAAAACAAAACAAAAAAACTAATGGCCAAGCTGGACTCGACCTATTAAACAAAAATCTGGGTGGAGTGGTGGAGGTGACTAGCTATCAACTGAGTTTGAAAGCTCCTCAGGTCATTTCAGTGCGCAATCTCTAAAACAGAACCACTGCTCTAGCAGGCCGTTCTCCCTTGTGGGAAGAAGCAGCTCTGAGATAGGAATTCTCCCTCTTCACTTGCTCAAGTGCTGGGATCCTTTACCACTCCCATAGCACCAAGCAGAGTCCGCAAACCTCAGGTCAGACTAGTGGGGCAGTCCTCATATTTAGGAGATGCCACAGTCTCTACTCAGAAGAACTCAGGACTAGGAGACAGAACACTTGGGCTCCTGTGTGTGAGTCTAATAACTCTTTTCCCCATTAGGTAACATATATCATTAGGGGCAAGCTGGCCAGTTCACCTTGGATTGTTGAATGAAATAAACATTGATTTAATTACATCTGTTTCTTTAACTGCTTTTGATTCCCAAGATAGCTCATGATGTCTCCAAGAGGATGTTGATGTTTTGTATTACTCTGGTGCCTCTGACCTCTGCCTGGCCTTCTGAGTGCATGGGAAGCAGATAATTACCACCCCCTTTTATCTTGAAAAGTGTGAAAGGAAACATAGATTCAAAAATAGATTCAAAAATTGTGAGTTTTCTCCCTTCCCAGGATCTGAGTTAGACATTAAGATCACTAGCTAATGCTGAGGAGCAAACCATGGCCAGAGAAGGAGAATGTACTTCTCTTTGGTTGGGCACAACCATAACTGTTCCACGTCGCCGTCCCCCCCACCCAAAAAAAAAGCCCTTTCTTAAATTTTTGACATGCACCAAAGTGACAACATGCCTTAGTTGGACTGCATGGGTTCTAATCATGGCTCTCTGACTTTCTCACCTTTCACCTTGGACAAATTAATTATCTACTGCATGTCTGGTTCCTCCTTCTCAAAATGGGCACAATAGTATTAGCACCTATCTCACAGAGTTCTTGTGGAGTTCAGTTGGTAAATAAAGAAGCACCTAGAAAATGTTAGTCCGGACACAGAAAATGTTATATGAGTATTAGGCAGTATTATTGTTTTTCTGAAGATTAACTTACAGATATTTTGAAGTCACTGTGATCCATTTCTAGGGTAAAAAGTTGAGTTTTCTGGCTCTCATCTAAATTTCAAATGTTATCTAGTTAAAACCCTAAAAACATGTTTTTTGAAGCATTCTACCTGTTCCTATAAAATCCATTAAATCCTCTGTGGTGCTTACGTCTGCTGTAAGCGTAAAAGACATTGTGCAATGGGGATGGAATGGAAGAGTGTTTTTTGTTCAGATCCAGCAATGACACTGATTCATGCCAATCTGATGTCTTCTTGTGCAAGTTATTACAAATGTCACCATTTCAGATGTTACTTAAGTAAAAAAGAATTTGACAAACTTCTTCAGGGAAAATAAACTGCATCCTATTCTGTGAAGCCAGACAAAAGGGAAGAAAAAGATTTCATAAGTATTGTGTAATTTAAGACTGTAAACACATTACTAACCCTGTTTTCATTGGGAAGCTGTCTCTCAGTAGAGTATAGGATATAGGGTGAATGATAGAAGTCTGTGGTATTTAATTAATCCTTTGTTATATTTTAAAGCCTGTTTTTCTTTAACTCTTATTTAAATGCAGGGACGCAGTTTTTATTAGCTGATTTATCTCTCATTTAAGAATAAAGTCATTCATTAGCTATGGAGGTATATAGGATAATTGATTGACTCCATCCTAAATGATCCTAGCCAGTTTTAGTTCAAATAGTTCTTTGCTTTTTGTTGCTTTTCTGTCTTCCGTTGTCATGTGAGATGTCACATGCCAGCACGGTCCCCTCCACCTCTAGTGGCATTTCTGACCAGCTGCCTCTGATGTGCTACAGTGCTGGCGAATCACACTGGTTAGAACTGTGTTTTTTGAAAAGTTTAGGTGAAAACTTCAGTTTCGTTTCTTTCGTGCTGTGGTGCCTGCTGCTCAATTAGGGGTCGGCAGACCAGCAGCATCGGTATCACCTTGCTAGAAATGGAGAATCTTGGGCCTCACTCCCGACCTACTGAACCAGAATCTGCATTTTTAACAAGATTCTTCGGTGATTAATGTATCCATTAAAATTTTAGAAGCCCCACTCTAGCATATCAACTTTGTGACAGTTCATTTTTCTACTCTGACATCCTTTTTTAGCTTACAAACTGTGTCTTCCTGGGTTCCCCATTTTATACAGCCTGCCAAAATATTTTACCTCTAGAAATGAGAGGTAGTATTGTTTTACTGCCTAGAAGTGCATGAATGTTTGGTAATGGGTAATTGATGAAGATTTTATTTTCTCTCCCCTAGGATATCTCTGGTGATCTTCAAAGAGCCTGTATCATGGAATCCATCTCGATGATGGGAAGCCCTAAGAACCTTAGTGAAACTTTTTTGCCTAATGGCATAAATGGTATCAAAGATGCAAGGAAGGTCACCGTGGGTGTCATTGGAAGTGGGGATTTTGCCAAATCCCTGACGATTCGGCTTATTAGATGTGGCTATCATGTGGTTATAGGAAGTAGAAACCCTAAGTTTGCTTCCGAATTTTTTCCTCACGTGGTAGATGTCACTCACCATGAAGATGCTCTGACAAAAACAAATATAATATTTATTGCCATACATAGAGAACATTATACCTCCCTGTGGGACCTGAGACATCTGCTTGTGGGTAAAATCCTGATTGATGTGAGCAATAACATGAGGATAAATCAATACCCAGAATCCAACGCTGAATATTTGGCTTCATTATTCCCGGATTCCCTGATTGTCAAAGGCTTTAATGTTGTCTCGGCTTGGGCACTTCAGTTAGGACCTAAGGATGCCAGCCGGCAGGTATGTATTTTTTTTTTATTTTTAAAAATTTTCTTTTCTTTTTTTTTAAATTATTGAAGTATAGTTGGCATAGACTGTTCTATTAGTTTCAGGTGTACAACATGGTGATTTGACAATTCAGTACATTACTCAGTCCTCACCACGAGAAGTGCAGTCACCATCTGTCACCATACATTATTACAATACTATTGCCTATATTCCTATCTGTACTTTCATCTCCATGACTGACTTATTCTAAAACTGGAAGTTTGTACCTGCTAATCCCTAATTTTATTGTTATTTATCTGATATTTTGTATTTAAGTGGTTAAACAAATGTCATACTTTTACAAACCAAATTCTGACACTTTGCAAGGATTATCATTTTGAAAACTATAGAGGAGCAGCTGAAAATTCATGTCCTGATCTTGTAAGGGTTTATTTCTACCCCTATAAAATAATGTGGAAAGCTGAGGAAATTACTTGGACTTTCCTGTCACCAGCTAAGTCAGGGAAAGGCAAAGTTGGCTGACGAATAACGGGACACATTGCATTGAGTCTCACCTGGCTTCCACAAAAACAAACAATAACAAACATGTCTTTCTTCTTCCTCTGCCTCCCAAACTCTCTTCCTCCCTCCTCGTTCCTGGCAGCTATTTGGTTAACAGTATCATCTGCTTACGAAACATTACTTAATATGATCCTGAAGAAGAATTCTTTAGAAGTACCTTTTTACTTTACATAGATTATTCATAGAATGTAAAATAGTGCAGCTCATTTTATTTAAAGTGTAGATTTTAATCTGTGTGGAGAGGCAGATTGGATTTCTTAGGTTCTTTTTAAGTATATGGGTTCTGTCTAGTTCAACTTGAGAATAAAGCAGATGGGGACCTCCATCCATGCCTATATGGAATTAGCTTTTAGAAGTAAACATGTAAAATAGTATACCTTAAAAATCTTTTAAAAGTGTAGTCATGCATCATAATTAAGCGTGAGGGTAAAAGACTTTTATTATTTTCGTCCATAAAGACAGTTTATGCCTTAGATTAAATGCCTTAGAAGATAAGTTCAAGTATTGTATCCCTGCATGCAGCATATTCAGTCATGATAACCATTCACTTTCAAGTCTTTGATTTGGAAGACTAGTAAAAGGTTATATACTTTCCAACTTTCCAAAGGCTATTTCTAAATCCTTTTTTCTTTTGTGTATCCATCAAAGTTTAGGAATGGATACATACCAAACAAATTTAAATTTGTTCATTTATTTATTTTGAGAGAGAGACAGAGAAAGCAAGCAGGGAAGGGGCAGAGAGAGAGGGGGTGAGAATCCACAGCTGTGCTGAAGGCACAGCGCCCACTGTGGGGTTTGAATTTTCACAAACTGTGAGATCATGACCTGAGACGAAACCAAGAGTCCGACGTTTAACTGACTGAGCCACCCAGGCACCCCGTGATAATTTTAATTCATTAACAACAATAACAAAACTATGGACCAGGTAATTAAATTTAAAGTGAGTTACAGAACTCGTTTAATTTGTATTTCTTGGCCCTCTTCCTTTATTATGTCAGATTTATATGTTTAGGTTTATAAATTAAATAAATGTTTAAATTTAAATAAATGTTATAGTTTATAGGTTATATCTATAATTAAATTTTATTACTTTAGAGTTTTTTAACAAAAAATTAAAAAAAGGTTATCATTGTCAAAACTGTAATAAATTAATTTAGGACGCTTTTCCTGTTTCTTTGGAATATATATTCTTCCCCATTCCATTTTAGAAATTCGTGAACATTTGTATAATAGTATAGACTTTTGTTACTCATCTGGCTAATGTTAGGTAAAATTAATAATTGAAAGAACTCTACATTATTAGCATAATGCAAATTTTAGCATGCAAATATTTCAGTGTGGTCTGTCCACAGACCTTATATAAACATCTTCAGGGATATATTTGGGAATTGTTTTCCCCAAACATACACAAGAGATTTTATAGCAATATTTTTCTAGCACTGAGTAAGATGACCTACCCATAAATTATAGTGGCTCACTTCAGCAGTTAATTGTGCTCAACAAATACTCGTTGAATTCTCAATTACAGTAATATATCTAAGAGGTTTGGGTAGTTTGAAAGTCCACCCTCACCCCGCGCCCCCGCCATCACTTCATTGTATTACGTAGAGGTAACATCTTAGTCTTAGAAAATGGCAGTTGCTTTACTATTTAAGTTAACTAAGCCTTATAATACCATTTTTTCCCTACACAGGTACAGTATCACTGTTAACAGATGAAAGAATTTCATGTTCTGACCAATGAAGTAATATAATAATAATAATTTGAAACTCATGGTCCTTCAGATACTTGGTGAATCTGTTTCTAAGCCAAAGATAAAATTTATAAATAGTACGTACGGCATTGTGACAGAAGTTAGAGATTTTAATTGCAAATTCAACTACCCAGAGTCCATTCCCATCTTCTCCCTTGCTGACTATCTATAAAGGACAGTACTTGTAATCCCTCTACTAGACAGAATCACTACAGTCCTAGAACTGAATGTTGTCCTTGAAAGTCCAGGAAGCCAACCCCACCCTGACCCCTGTGCACGTGAGAGGTGGAGTAGGCAGGGCAGGGGAGGCCAGCAGCCCAAACTCCACCTAGACCTTATCTTGCCACCACTACTGGACCACGTGGTTTAGAAACCTTTCTTTCCTCCCATGAGGACTTGCCAATCCCAAGCTCCAGCAGGATTTTTCTGCATTTTAGTTTCATGTCATCACAAGTAGCAAGGACTTTGTTGTTTCCGTGACAGTTTTAACCTATTAATAAATAGACAAATAAGTTAATAAATCCTTTACCTCCTTAAACTTTTTGCATCCCTCAAGGTCCTCACAAGTGACGTTCCATGGGTGAAGTGGAGCATGTGATCATCACTGTCACCATTTTTATAAACAATAGTAATGATGAGTCTTTTGTTTTTGCCGCAGGTCTACATATGCAGCAACAATATTCAAGCTCGACAACAGGTTATTGAACTTGCCCGTCAGCTGAATTTCATTCCTGTTGATTTGGGATCATTATCATCAGCCAGGGAGATTGAAAATTTGCCCCTGCGACTATTTACTCTCTGGAGAGGGCCAGTGGTAGTAGCCATAAGCCTCGCCACATTTTTCTTCCTTTATTCTTTTGTCAGAGATGTGATACACCCGTATGCTAGAAACCAGCAGAGTGACTTTTACAAGATTCCTATTGAGATTGTCAATAAAACCTTGCCCATAGTTGCCATTACTTTGCTGTCCCTGGTATACCTAGCAGGTCTCCTGGCAGCTGCATATCAGCTTTATTATGGCACCAAATATAGGAAATTTCCACCTTGGTTGGAGACTTGGTTACAGTGTAGAAAACAGCTTGGATTACTAAGTTTTTTCTTCGCTTCGGTCCATGTTGCCTACAGCCTCTGCTTACCAATGAGAAGGTCAGAGAGATACTTATTTCTCAACATGGCTTATCAGCAGGTATGGAATGTGCTTTGTTATCTACTGGATGCTAGTAAAATATCTTATCAGTATCATGTGTAAAATGTAAGATTTAAAATAGTGTGAACTTTTACAAACCTTGTAATAGAAACTTTGGTCTATTTAGAGAAGGGAAAGAATTGTTCTTCATACAGTTTCTGGCTAAGAATTTATGTGGCTGATCCAAAATTATTTAGGATAAAAGCTGCTACTGTACCTTTCTTTGAAGAGTAAGAACAGAAATAAAGGATTTAATTCTTTCATTTTTTAATGTTATCATTGCAGTGATTTCAGCATTAAACATTTAGTTATTTTAATGTTTTATGATTGGTCATGTTCCATGAAACGATAAGGCAACATATGTGAAAAAATTAGAACTAGTGAGAACAGTTAACGAACCAAATAGGGAAACAGAATAGGGAGCCAAGATCAGACCTTATACATATATAAGGTTTTTGATATCAAAGAATCAGGAAAGATACCCAGCTGAAGCTTTAGTTCCTCAGGTGAACCTCTGTAGCACTTAGCTCTTCAAGAAAATCTCAGGGAAAGCTTCATGGGAGGAGCTTGGTGATGGAGCCTAGTATGCTTTTCCTCAGTAATTCCCATTGAGCAAAAGTAATGTAAAGGGTTTCACTGAAGCTATGTTATGTAGCATTTACCTTTGACAGCCAAGGACACTGTTACCAAAACAAAGGTGAGCTTTTGCATTTTATAAGGAACCAAGGCGTCATGATCCAACTATGTAGCACTAGATACTTAGGCCTAAAATAATTTGAAAACAGTAATTTCAACCTAAAATAATTTGAAAACAATTAAGTAACTTGATGTTCTTGAAGCCATGGTCTCTGTAAAAATACCCCTTCCCCTAACTGAATACTAAGGCTTTAGTATCTGCTCCCTCACTGGTAAGTTGTTTGCTCAGACCTCACCTCCTCACAGAGGCTGAGCCTGAACACCCTTTTAAATTTGGCTACGAGCTTCTGATTCAACCTCTATACTCCCCTTCCCCCTACCAGTCCCTCCTTCTCTGCCCTACCTTCACCTTTTTCAGTAGCATTTACCACCACCTAATACACTTTATGTTTTCCTTGTTTGTATTTACTGGCTCCTCTTATCAGAACATAAGTTCATGAGAGGAGGGACTTTTGTCCATTTTGTGCACTGATAGATGCCTAATGCCTAGAAATGTGCCTAGCACATAGTAAGGCTCTCCCAAAGTGTATTTGTGGGATGAATGAATGAACCAGGGGGCCAGGTAGATTCAGGTTGTAAGCTCTGGTCTACTGAGGTATGTTGAGATATGTTGTTGTTCTATATTGTAGAGATATCAAACAGGGTATCAAACAAGCCTTTCTCCACAGAGAAGCTCTGTGGCTTTCTTTGGGATGTTGGTATGATTGTTCCAGGGATCTCATGCTCAGAACTAGCTTTTCCTTTTTTTTTTTTTAATTTTTTTTAATGTTTTATTTATTTCTAGGAGAGAGAGAGAGCGTGAGCAGGAGAGGGTCAGAGAGAGAAGGAGTCACAGACTCCGAAACAGGCTCCAGGCTCTGAGCTGATAGCACAGAGCCCAACGTGGGGCTCGAACCCACGAACCGCGAGATCATGACCTAAGTGAAAGTCGGACGCTTAACCGACTAAGCCATCCAGGCGCCCCAGCTTTTCCTTTTTTTAAGTTTCTTTGGTTAACTGGAACTGGACAAAGTTAATCTGATTAAGTTAAAATCTGTTATCCATGAACAGATCTTATTTAAACCAAAGCTTTAGCCCAAGGAGTCCAACCCTTGATTTATACTCTGTTTACATGTTTACATGTAAATAAACCTTTTATTTAAGTAAATAGACAATTCTAAATACCACACATTCAGAGTTAATCAAGTCTGACTTGATTATATATGCATTATCAATGTAAGGGAAACACATTTGGAGTGAGGCAATTGGGCAGTTGGAAAAGTATTATCAATGAGGCAATTCAAGAGAATAAATATTTGCATTTGGTATGATTTTATCCATATGGAAATCTCAGCTTCCTGAAGAAGTTAAGAAAAAGAGATAAATTAACATATAAATATTCATGTGAATGAGGAAGATACAGACATGATTTAGAAATTCTCTTCCTGAATTCTAAGGCCAGAATGTATCCAAAATATTCAACCAAGTTTAAACCAACTTGGAAAAATCCCTCAAAACTAAGTTAACTGCCAGTACATTTTTTATGTCACCTTGGAACCAACCAATTGGCATTCATGGTTTTGGGACTCCAGACCAGTAATGGTGGTGAATTATAATGCAGATGGCAGATTTACCCACCCCCTCATGAGGATGCATGGAAAGAGAGAGCCTTAGTCCTCCTTTTATTTTAACTCCTTTTCCCCACACCTGGAACAATAGCATCCTCTAATAGGTTCTCCATCATAGCCTGTTAAATTGAAATAATGCAACTTCTATATGTCCATATATGATGTATTCTCATGCCAAGAGTGAAGTGTGCTGAATCAGTTAATGTTCTGCCAAATAAAGGAAATTCACATTTGCTCTCATTAGGTTCATGCAAATATTGAGAACGCTTGGAACGAGGAAGAAGTTTGGAGAATTGAAATGTATATCTCCTTTGGCATAATGAGCCTTGGCTTACTCTCTCTCCTGGCAGTCACCTCTATCCCGTCAGTGAGCAATGCTTTAAACTGGAGGGAATTCAGTTTTATTCAGGTATGTGGGTTGAGGGATTGGGCGGCATAGAATTTAAGTGTTAAGTACAGTTTAATTTTAAATATGCTTCTTATAAAAGAGTGCCTTTGGGGCTGCATTTATACATCTAGCTCAAGAAATGAAAATTGCTGGAAGCCAGCTTAGGACCATTTTGGTTTAGTAAGTAGAAGACCAGTAGAGGATTCTACTAAAAGACTTTGATAGCAATGCCTACTATGTTACAGGTTAAGGTTATTTTAAAAAGAAAAAAAACGGAAGTGGGGATGGGTAAGCTTAGGTCAAGTTTAGTGCCAAAAGTCACTTTGTTATTAGACCAATGAGTGAAGAATATTTTATATTTTGAGTCGCCTTGATCTTTCTAGAAAAATCTCATTAATTTGAATTCAGGTGGGGAGAAGGTCAGTCTGAATACTGAAATATATGTGTATACACACAAACACAAGCAATGGCAAATCAGGTAACTGGGCTGCTGGATTATGATAAGCAACTAGCCTTATGAATCTTGTTAGTATATGTATTTAGTATATGAGTTGTATAGATGTGTATAGGAGTATATATAAAGGGGTTTCAAAATAGCACTGTGTTCTTTAATAAATTAAACATTCACCTTCTCCAGTAATAGTTATTTAATAAATTTGCCTATTTTTAAAATACGTAATTCAAATTTAGACCCTACCTATATTATCACAAAGTCAGGACTGGTTGTTTCCAAATGGTTTATAGCACAAAATGTGGACAGCTGCCATTGGATAGTACACTGAATTTTGTTTTGTTTTTGCCTATTTGCTTAAGTTTTTCCCCCCAATTCATCTAAAGAACTCATTCAAGTTAAGGGCATATCCCTGTCAAAATTCATTTTTTCTTTTTGAAGGCAAGAAAATATGAAAACTTCTCCTACTGTTAGCTTAATCACACCTGAAAAGAGATAGAAGGCCGTCTGATAAAAGGTGTTAGACAGATGCAAATTATCATTAAATTGAGATGAGTAACTGTGAGAAACAGGACAATTTTCTGCTAGAGAGTTGAGCCTTTCCCAGTGAAGTTAGACATTACATCATTATACTGATGTAGTGTTACATAGACCATTTTGTCAAAGTAAGCAATCAAACATAATAATTTAGGGAACCCAGAATGCTGACCTTTTAGATTTTTGCCCATAAACTACGTAACAGAAGTTTATATTAACTTATTATTAACTACTCTTAATCATTTCATATAATGTGGTCAATAAAGCCACATGTTTGAAATGCTATTCATATTATACACTAATACTACAATATTTTTCATGTTTACCTTCAACTAGTATATATATGTATACATATGTGTGTGTGTGTGTGTGTGTGTGTGTGTGTGTGTGTGTGAGGCAGGGTGTGGGCAGAGTGTATACGCATGAAAATGCATTTCAGCATTCACGTGTGCCCGCATACACACTCCCACACACTATTTTTTAATACAACTGGTGGAAATGTGGATAACCTTCATAAAGAGTTTTGCAGTTTTTATCAGTATCATTAAGGAAAACCCAGATGTTCTGACCACTAATCCCACTATTAGAAATAAGGTATAAGAAAATAAACCAAAATACAGAGAAGGGCTTATAGTTTAGGAAAGTTAGAAACAGAGTAAATGATCTGTTGGAAACAAAGTAAATGAATAAACAAAAAAGGAATGGTTAAGTAAATTGTAACACATCCATTGAATGCAGTATTACAAAACAATAGGGTCATATTTTCATATTTAAAGACATGAGGAGAAAGTTCTTGATATACTAAAATAATCACAGTATTATGCTGTATGCAGTATGGCCTTTTTGGTGTAAGATTTGCAAATACATAAATAAATATATGAAGATATTAAAATTCTTTAATTCAAGAGAGAACAAAGAGTAGCTCAATAATTTAAGATAAAATAGTTTTAGCACACTATAAACATGGTGTAGCTGGATAGATTAATTTATGAATTTGAGTAACCTCTTTCTTATTTGTTTCTTTTTCTTCTTCCTCTACCCAAGTCTACACTTGGATACGTTGCTCTGCTCATAAGTACTTTCCATGTTTTGATTTATGGATGGAAACAAGCTTTTGAAGAAGAGTACTACAGGTTTTATACACCACCAAACTTTGTTCTTGCTCTTGTTTTGCCCTCAATTGTAATTCTGGGTAAGGTCATTTTACTCCTTCCGTGCATAAGCCAAAAGCTAAAGAGAATTAAAAAAGGTTGGGAAAAGAGCCAATTTCTGGAGGAAGGTATTGGAGGAACAGTTCCTCATCTCTCACCAGAGAGGGTTACAGTAATGTGATGATAAATGGTGCTCGTTGATGCCATGTAGAATTCTGCTCATGCCATTATTTTTATGACTTTGTTTATGTTCATTTGCAAGTGCACTATCAGACTGACATGGGCTGAAATGCTTCCAGTAAGATCTAAATCAATTTAGTGGCAGAACTTTCTTGAAATTAATTTTCACAGAGGTCATATTTTGGCAATATTAATTTTATAGTTAACTTGTATGTTTTGTTTTGCACAACCATAACACTCTTGTTATTTTAACAAACTATATTGCATAATTAGGCAAAAATATTTATGGTGAATTATATAGATATGACCTAATGTTAAAAAAAAAAACTACAAACCAGCAGAATTTTAAGTTTTAATAAAATTTAATGGATGTACTTTTTTTTCTGAAGCTTACCTAAGTTTTTAATTGTCATCCAGCTTAAGAAATAGAAATGCATAATCATTCATTAACTTCAAGAAAGGACATGTGACATTAGCATCTAGGTAAGGGTGAATGATAACATTCCTATATTTTTCTCATAAGATAGGGTTTGAAGAATGTAATTAATTATATAAACTAGTATGCTTTGTGAAGAAACACAAATTAAAAAAACAAATTGAATCTGACATATTTGAAATGCAACAGAGACATGAAATACATACTGATAATATGTACCTCATGGAAGATTTCATTCCTTATCTTGTTACAGAGTAGTTTCATTTGCATATTAATGTTGGTTTGGGAGAAGACCCTGATATTTGGCTTCCAAAACTGATTTTTCTAATATAGTACCAATCCTGGGAATCTTACAGTTGTTTCTAGTGACAGGGAGAGTATTAAGTTTATACACAAGGGTTTGTTTGTCAGCTGATCTGTGTTGTTGTACATTAGCCAATCACCACTCTCTCTGGTATACGATTTTACTGATGTTCACTGAGGGATTATAACATGCCAGGCACTAAGCATTTTACTTGTATTATCCCATTTAATATTTACAACAACCCCATGACAGAGGTTGTTATTATCCTCATTTTACATGAGAAAACAGAAGGATAGAAAAGCAGTTTGCCCACTGTCACATAGTTGTAAGAGCCAAAGCCAGCATTTGATATTCAGGCAGTCCTATTTCTGAAGCTATGGTTTTAACCACTAGGATAATGGCCCCTGCTCCATCCTAATGCATTACCATCATTACACCAATCTAGATGCTTCCTCTTTTGTCAGTAAAGGCATTGACATTCTTCACAATGTGTTGTGGGTATCAAAGATACATGAAAATATTACAGTCATAAATTGATTATTGCCTGTGGGATAATCTATACAGTTCCTCACCTTGCAAGAGGATCTTGCCTGGGACATCACCCTGGAGACCCATAGCAGTCCATAGGACTCTCTATGCAGTGAAGGGCTCAAGCAGGGTAGGACTATAGCAGTTTTAACAAATGGCTAAGGACCTGCAGAATCTTAAAAAGTCCCTGTAGAGTTGGTCATCTCTTTTTTCTCTTCTGAGAAGTCCTCCTGCCTCCTCAACCATTCATGAGGGAGCAATTTGCAAGACATGAAGGATATTAAGGAAAGTGGTTAATTATAAATCTACTCTAGAGATATATAATCATACAAATTATTCATAAAATTTTTCAGTGCTGACATTCCACATTAAAATTGCATTTTGTTCAAACTTTGATTAGAATGCTCTATATTTTTTTCATTTGTTCCTTACTAAAATAGAAAATTTCGGATAAGATACAATTATATGCATTATGTAATTATATATCCTGAAATTACAACGTTTCCAAACTTACCCACTAAGGTACTACTGAATGCAGCTGCTAAACTAAAAGGACTTTTATTTAGTGGAGGCTACCTTTCCCTTCATTGGCTCATTCCCTCTACTGCATACTGTCAATTTGGTAAATCACTCATGATTCTCTGGTGAGAATCAAGAGAACTTCTTGGTGAATTTTAGTACTTCTTAAAATTTTAAAAAGGGAGAGCTCAGTTAATTTTTTTTTCCCCTCTTGATAATCACTTTCTTGCTAGTTTTTAGTAGGAATTAACCTTGGGTGATAACTTTTAAAGGGAAACACCCATACACTGTTGTAGCACACTAGTGAAATTAATAGCATATTTTCAATTGCATATTTTCAATTTGTTCCTCAAGTTTCACTCTCTCGAGACCATTGCTTTCACCATTTAATGTGAAAACCCAACAAAACATTTGTAAAAGCTAGATTACTACTGAATTATACTGCTGCATGTATATATTAAGTAGCCAATAATATAACACTATTACAGATAAATAGGGCCTTTGAAAATGTGAAAAAACAAACTTTACGAAAATGTATATAGAATGTAACTTTTGTTTCAAATAATAAATTCTTCTTTTTAGTACTACAAAAATGAAATAATTTTGAAGTTTTAGATTAAATGTAATATATGCCTTATAATTTTAAATGTTTAAAAATCTAACACTACAAAAATATTGACTTTTAATTTATTTAATTGACTTTTAATTGTTTTATTTTACCATTTTCTATCTGATAACTTTTCTTAATCATTATTTCTCATAATCACTTTTTTTTTTTTAATTAAATCATTACTCTGGCCTTAGAAGTAGAACTGAATTCTGCTCTTGCTAGATGTGAGAAAGTTGTGGGAACTTGAAAGTAGTGGGGGTTTGTATTTTGAGAAGTGCCCCTGAGAAAATTATAAGAATGTAGAAAATATACCCAGTCTTAATCCTATGCAAAAAACTAAGTAACTTTTTTCCTAAGAGGGAAGTAATCATGGGCTGAATCATGCTACTTAGCTTTTATGTGCAGATTTCATATGTCTCCTCTATGAAGAATATTTAAAATCATGTTTAAATAAGAATATATTCATTCTAACATATATTTTTCAAAGCCTATATGGAAATTTAGCCCAGATTATCTACATGTAGAGATTTTTATTTACATTTTAAAATATTTTAAAGTATGAAGAAATTATATTTATAGGTATTTATCTGAGATAATTATTTTGTGCTACATACAGGTTTGGCTAGTGAGCTCTGTTTTAAACTACCTGATTAATTTCTTGTAAATTAGCATAATCTTGACTTGATTAAGGAATTTTACTTTTAACATTAATTTGATAATAGCAATTTAAGATATATTCATACTTTCAAATTATGAAAATTACTTGTAAAAGGGCTTCAAGAATATCATCTGATTTTTGTATTATCTCTTACATAATATGATAAAATTTTAATTCTTTTTAATTGCCTTTTGTCATTAAACTATTTCATAATAAATTCTGTACAAAGAGTTTTGCCCCCAAATAGAGATTTATTTGTGAAATATAATGTTTCTTATGTGATATTTTAAATAAAGTACCATAAATGTAACTCATTAAGTATTTCTTTAGGAATATTATAAACACTGAGCCTGTGTCAGCTTATAGAATCTGTTTTGAAATAAGTATTCAAACAGCCTCATATGTGGTGTTGAGATTATTTTGTTGTGAATTCTTGCCTAAACCGTTGCTACATGTGCTCATGCCTCTGTCCAGTGTTAATATTTCTATTTGTGATGTGTTATCATGAAAATGAGATGCTCTACCCTCAATTGTTCATAAGTCAGTAAAAAAATTTTGGTGGATATTCTATCTATGTAAGTGTTCTAAATGAACCTGTATTGATTTTAGTGGAAACACAGTCTGTTCTTACCTTTGAACAGTGGATTTTACAGGAATAAATGGGTTCTTCAGTTTTTTTAATGCAAGAAAATTATAAAGTGCTAATATTCAGAGATTCTGTCCATATGATACCAAAAACCGTATTTAGTTCAGCCTGACACACAAATATACTGAGATTCTTTATAAATCACTGGCTTTCCATCGTGCAGTCATTCACAATTAGAGCAGACTATACATATAGAACTCTTCCTGTGGCTGGATAGGCTAAATTGAATCACTAAAACAGGTGCTTTTGTATGATTTTTCAAATTGTCAACTTCAATCTTAATTCTCTTAAGAATTTCCTTGAAAGCCTTTCATAGCTTTGCAGACATCCAGCCTACACAGGGACCGGAAGTTGTCTCCGAATGTCTGGTTACCCTACTTCTTTAAGAGCTGCTGCCCATCACATTACTCAACTGCCCTGGCTGTTCAGTGTACAATGAGACCGACAGTTGGTCAGAGATGTAGGGGCATGTATGATTGACTTCCTGGAAGTGTCTTCAAAGAAAAGCAGCATGTGTTCTTTACCTTACTCCTCCATCTTGCTGCCTTAATGGCAAATGTCTAAGAGGACCAAGACCACACCCTAAGGAAGACCTATTAGAAACTAAGAAGATCTTGACTACTTCTATTCAACTCCCTCTGCCTATATTTAACTCACTGTGTATTTGGGTTTCTTTATATGAAGTCACAACTAATCCATTCTGGTCTTCTGTTCTTTGTCATGATTCTATTTAACACTGTTTGAATGAACTAGATAGACTGCAATAATTCTTATCCTTAACAGTTTTTCAAGGGGACGTCTGGGTGGCTCAGTCGGTTAAGTGTCCGACTTCAGCCCAGGTCATGATCTCACAGTTTGTGAGTTCGAGCCCCAAGTCGGGCTTTGTGCTTACAGCTCAGAGCCTGGAGCCTGCTTCAGATTCTGTGTCTTCTTCTCTCTCTGCCCCTCCCTAGCTCGCACTCACGCTCTCTCTGTCAAAAATAAATGAAAAAAAATTAAAAATAAATAAAAGTTTTTCAAGGATAATGTGCAATACACATTGGAATTGACGTTCCATTGTTAATTAATGATACTCATTTTCTTGCCTTTGATCTTTCATTAGATATTTTGTATCTGCTTGGAAAATATTGTCTTCTTTATAACTGTGTAATAGGTATTTGCTAAAATTCTGTAATCTCCAAAATACTGCTATCTAATTACATGCCATGTTTTTATATCATTCTCATAGAGCTGCCTTATGAGCATCTAAATAAAAAATAGTATTTAATGTGTGTTTTTAACTTCTTTTTTGAAGTGTTACATACAAGTGGATTTTTCTTTCTTACTGAATAATATTTCCCGTATTTGATGAAGGCTACTACCTATTTCTTTCTAGAGGTATCTAGAAAGCAATACATATAATAGTTTTGGGCTTTTGGAGGTTTTGTTTGTTTGTTTTTGCCAAAGTAGTAATTTAGGAAGATATCCATCTAAGGTGGTATTTTAAAAATTATTTCAGGGGCACCTGGCTGGCTCAGTCAAAAAGCATGCAACTCTTGATCTTGGTGTTTGGGGTTCAAGCCCCACATGGAATGTAGAGATTACCCTAACAAACTTAAAAAAATTATTTCATTTCACTAGTGTTCATGAAGTATCTTTAAACCAGGACTAAACATAATAGTTGAACTGTATTATGTAAGCAGAAATTTTAATCTTATTCACCACTGTAATCCCAGTGTCTAATATGGTATGGTTCTGCAGAGACTAATGAGATAATGAAAGCTGACTCGTCTTTAGAGAAAATTATGTTATCTATCACCCACACGCATGCACCTGTTCCTGCGTCCTCCTGCCCACATCCCTTTCCATGACTGTCTCTACCTCCTGCCTTGCCTCCTGGCCACCACCATCGGCACACTGCTGTATTGAGGAGAAACGAACCTTGGTGCTTTTGCAAAGGACCTGTGGAAGCTCTGGCTTCCCTGACAGCTGCCAGGAAATGCATGGGCGGTAATGTCTTGAGAGCAGGGTTGCCAAATAAAATACAGGACACGCAGTCAAATTTGAAATGCAGACAAACAATGATTTTTTAAATTTAATTCTATTACAATTGCATGGGACTTTCTTCTTGTTAAATCTGGCAACCCTACGTGAAGAGTGATCTTTGACCGAAGACATGCAGCACAAGAGGGAGCTGGTGGATAGATTCTCCCTTCCTTTCCCCTAGATAATGCAACAATGCTTTAGGCCCCCATGAAAACATCATAAAAGATGGAGCAATTAATTGCATTTGTTTCAAAGCTATGGCCAGGTCACGTAACACTTAGATTTGCCTGCCTCAGTTTCTATCTTTTCCTCACTTGCTTCCCAGAGAGAGTGCCCCCTAATAAAGTGGCAGCAGGCAAATGTTTATTGTGTGTTTAAGTCAGGCTCTTAATAACCCAGGCTGGCAAATTAACCTTGGTGGTGGATTTTTCAGATGGAAAATGCGACATGACATAAATATTTTGACAACGTCAGGCACAGGGCCCTGCAGGCTCAAAATCCAGATCGGTTGAGAGCTCTTGAGAGTGAACACAACTCCTAGGGACAGATTCATTAAATCAGAATAGTCATTTATCATTTCTGTGAGAAATCAATGGCCTATAGGTAAGAATACCAGTATTGCTTTAACTAAGCATATTCTATTCTTTAATTTGTTCTTTATAAGAATTCATGGGTGTCTGGGTGGCCCAGTCGGATAAGCGTCCCACTTTGGTTCAGGTCACGATATCACAGCGATCTCACGGCTGGTGCGTTCGAGTCCCACGTCGAGCTCTGTGCTGACAGCTAGCTCAGACCCTGGAGCCTGTTTCAGATTCTGTGTCTCCCTCTTTCTGACCCTCCCCTGCTCATGCTGTTCTCTGTCTCAGAAATAAATTTTAAAAAACATTAAAAATTTTAAAAAAGAATTCAAATTATAACCCAAAGTATGCTGGGATCTGTTATGGAATGAATTAAATCCCCGTAAAATTCATATTAATTCATAGGGCCTTTAAAGAGTTAATTGAGGTAAAATGAGGTCATATGAGTGGGCCCTAATCCAAGGATAACTGGTGTCCTTAAAAGAAGAAGAGATAAAGGGGTACGTGGGTGGCTCAGTTGGTTAAACCTCTAACTCTTGATTTAGGCTCAGGTAATGCATGAGCTCATAGCTCCTAAAAAGAAGCCCCACATTGGGATTCTCTCTCTCTCTTTCTGCACCTCTCCCACACATTCTCTCTTTTTTTTCTCTCTCTCCCAAAATAAATGAACATTAAAAATAAAAAGGAGATAAAGACCCTGAGGGAAGACCATGTAATGACAAAGGGACAAAATGTCCATCTACAAGCCAAGGAGAGAGGCCTCAAGAATGAAACCAATCTTGAACACCTTAATCATGGCCTTCTAGCCTCCAGACTGAGGAAATAAAATTTCTGTTGTGTAAGCCACCCAGTCTGTGGTATTTATTTTGGCAGTACTAGCAAATTAATACAGAGTCCATGGAATCAGAGCAAGTCAAGTCAGTTACAAACCTTGAATAATTAATGTTATTGGAATAAACTTGTCTGATTAATCCTGTTCCACAATAGAGACAGTTCTATCCTGGGGGTACTACACCATAACCCCCTCCCCCACACTGGGTGAATATAATAGTTTTTAGTTCTAAAAGCTTGAGATCATTTTCATTTCATGGAATACTCCTATGTCATGGGACTGAAGTTCTGATCAGGTACAAATCACTCCATAAATTCATTTCATTTACATATTACCATTTATTTGGTTTCTCCATTAAGTTTGAATAGCTCCTCTACCTTCCTGTTTATTTAGAAGTCACTTGCAATTTGAGTTATTAGTACATTTTTTATTAGAATTGTTGACTTCAGAGGTGGCTAATATTTTACTTTTGTTTCTGTCCCATGTATTTATTACTCCCAAATTTGCACTAATGATTTTGTTGGAAAGAGGTAATTACTTTTGTTTCTCTGTTAAGCTTTGTTTCTGTCACAAACTAAAAGATTTTCTAAAACACTGAAGTAGACAAAATTCCAGCTTTATATGTTTTCCTTCTGTTATATAATTCCCTGAAAGCTAACCTACTAAGACTATACTCTTAATTACATTTCTTATGTGCTATAAAAATTCTATTTAACATAAATTACTCTGACTCAGAGTGGCTAAAATGAGCAAATCAGAGAACTCTAGATGCTGGCGAGGATGTGGAGAAACGGGCACCCTCCTACACTGTTGGTGGGAATGTAAACTGGTACAGCCCCTCTGGAAAACAGTGTGGAGGTTCCTCAGGAAACTAACAATAGAACTCCCCTAGGACCCAGCAATAGCACTGCTAGGAATTTACCCAAGGGATACAGAAATGCTGATGCATAGGAGCACATGTACCCCAATGTTCATAGCAGCACTCTCCACAATAGCTAAAACATGGAAAGAGCCTAAGTGTCCATCAACAGATGAATGGATCAAGAAGATGTGGTTTATCTATACCATGGAATACTACATGGCAATGAGAAACAATGAAATCTGGCCATGTGTAGCAACATGGATGGACCTTGAGGGTGTTATGCTGAGCGAAATAAGTCAGGCAGAGAAGGACAAATATCATATGTTTGCACGTATAGGAGGATTAGGAGGAACTTGACGGAGGAACAAGGGGGAGAAGAAGGGCGGAAATGGTGGGGGAAAGGGAGAGAAGCAAACCATGAGAGACTCTTGAATGCTGACAAAAACTGAGGACTGATGGATGTGGGGGGAGGGGGGGATGGGCATGGAGGAGGACACTTGTGGGGATGAGCACTGAGTGTTATGTGGAAACTAATTTGACAATAAACTATTAAAAAAAAATAAATAAATTACTCTGACTCACAAAGGAATAACATTTGTTTGAACATTTGGAACATCTGGCATTATTTAGAGACTACCAAATTCATATGTAACCTAAAGTACTTATTAGAAACATTCTTAAGTTGTGCTAATGACTAATTACAATTTTACTAAACATTGCTAATTAGGCAGTGTGCAAACAAGTATCAGAAAAAATATCAGAAGAACAATGTTATTTCTTAATATTACATTTATTTATGTTCAAAATATACTTAGTTTTGGTAGGAATGCAAACTGGTATAGCCACTCTGGAAAACAGTATGGAGGTTCCTCAAAAAGTTGAAAATAGAAATACCCTATGCACTACCAGGTATTTACCCAAAAGATACAAAAATACTGATTCAAAGGGGCACATGGACCCCAGTGTTTATAGCAGCATTATTGACAATATCCAAATTATGGAAAGAGTCCAAATACCCATTGATTGATGAATGGATAAAGAAGTGGTATATCTATGTAAAGTGGAATATAATTCAGTCATCAAAAAGAATGAAATCTTGTCATTGGTAACAATATGGTGAAGTGTGGTGTATTACAGTAAACAAAGTAAGACACAAAGAAATACCATAATGATTTCACTAATATGTGGAATTTAAGAAACTAAACAGATGAACATAGGGGGAAAAAAAAAAAGAAGGAAAACCATAAGAGAGGCTCTTAATGATAGAGAAGAAACAGAGGGTTGATGGAGAAAGGGGGCCAGGGGATGGGCTACATGGGTGATGGGCATTAAGGAGGCCCCTTGTGATGAGCACTGGGTGTTATATGCAAGTGATGAATTGCTAAATTCTACTTCAAAAATCAATATTACACTATATGTTAACCAGAATTTAAATAAAAACTTGAAACATGAAAAAAATAAAATCTGAACTAGAACCAAAAAAATAAATAAATAAAAAATATACTTAGTTTTATTTTAAAAGTAAAAAGTGTACATAGGTCAACATATCATTAAAATGTCAGGTTAATCTTCAATCTATAGCTGCTTTTAAGGCATTGCAATTTGTAACTAAACAGATGTTTAATTCTGCAAAATTTTTATCAGACTGAAATGTTTCTATTCATAATTTATTTCTCGTACATTTCTCTACTATTAATTTATCTTTTTGCTGAGATAATTTATCATTTCAATAGCTAGTCATTTTACGCTTACATCCTTCTGTGTTTTGGTGTCAGGAAAATGTCCTCTACTCTTAACTTATAGCCTTCAAAAAATCTGTATTAAAAAAGGTTCAGTGAATGATTAAGCTTAAATCCATTACTGGGACATCTGGGTGGCTTAGTCAGTTGAGCATCCCACTTTGGCTTAGGTCATGATCTCACACAGCTCATGAGTTTGAGCCCCGCATAAGGCTCTGTGCTGACAGCTCAGAGCCTGGAGCTTGTTTCAGATTCTGTCTCTCCCGTTCTCTCTGCCCCTCCCCTACTTGTGCTCAATCTCTCTCAGTCTCTCAAAAATAAAGAAAACATCAAAAAATATTTAAATCCATTACCTAATATAAACAAAGCTTTTTAAAAGCTTAAGCTTGGTGCACTTAACAAAACGAAAAACAAATATTATCACCAGTAAGAAAACAAAGGACATAGAAAACACACAGATGGAATATTCAGTGAAAGCCAATTTTATGAAGATCGTTAAAACTACTCCAAAATAATATTAATGAAAATACATGCACATACACGCTAGACTAGTGTTTCTCAATTTCAATATGCATACTAATCACCTGGCAATCTGGTTAAAATGGAGATTCTGATTCAGGAGTTCCATCCTGGGGCCAGAACTACATTCATACATTCTTATGAAATGCTTTAATTTGGCTTCAATTAACATGTAAAAACCAATTTATAATCGTTGAAATCTTTAATGTACATTTATTGAGTACCGTTAGCCAGACCAAGAGCATAACATCACTTAGGAACTTGTTATACATGCGAACCCTTAGACCTGACCCAGGTTTAACTGAAGTTGACTCTGGAGGTGTGGTTCAGGGAGTCGGTTTTAATTAGTTTTCCAGATGATTCTGATGCATGCTAAGCTTTCAGAAACACTACTCTAGATACTATGTGAGGATTTGGGGTGCAAATCTGGGGAAGTGGCTCTCCTTGCTTTCAAAAGTCTCTAGAAGGAAGGGGTTGGGCAGCTGAGTCAATAAACACCACTAACTATGTGGTGAGTACAAAGCTATAATGACAAAGTGGCATCTAACAGGATTTAAAGAAGGTTCCCCCCAAAGGTCACATGAGCTGAGTTTCATGGGAAGCTAGACATTTGAAGACAGTCCCATGTACAAAGGTTATGCTGAAAGAAGCTTGGAACCTTTGTAAAACAACAAATAATTCACTCAAGATGGCTTGCATGTGGGGTGTTAGGATTTCCATCCTGGTTGCCTCTCACTTGTCAAATAATAAAACAAATACCATTAGGCATACCTGGGTGGCTCAGTCGGTTAAGTTTTGGATTTCCACTGAGGTCATGGTCTCATGGTTTGTGGGACTGAGCCCCATGACAGACTCCTGTATTGATAGCTCAGAGACTGGAGCCTGGTTCAGAATCTGTCTCCCTCTCTGCCCCTCCACTGCTCTCTCGCTATCTCTCTCTCTCTCTATCTCTCTCTCTCTCTAAAATAAAATAAAACATTAAGAAACTTAATAAACAAATAAAAACAAATATCATTAGAGCTAAAAAAAAAAAAAAAAAAAACCAAAGTTGAATCTATTAATTTCCTAGGTAAGGGAACCCCTTTCTATGAAGAATTTCACTGACTTAATTGAGCAGGAAGAGTTAAGTGCTGGAAAGGGAGAGTTCACAGGAGTCATGCTATTTAAGCACTGGAAACTGGTACTGTGGATGTAGGACAGAATGAATATACAGACTTGTAAACAATTAAAGTAAAATAAAAATCCTTTTGTTCATTTGTTAGGAAAGTGTCTGCAATTAAGTCCAGGGAGGAGTGTGACTTTCCAGTCACTGAGGTTTATGGCTCTTATCCAAATTCAGCCTATTGTGCTGAAACATCCGAGTCAGTTGATAACTCCCAGATAAGCTCTGTTTTAAGTGGAAACTTTTTTTTTTTCCACAGTCCCTCCTCATCCGGAGATGCCAGGCTTAATACACAAAAGATAAACAAATCATCCAATTGTCAGCTCTCCACTACTATCTTGGTTTTGGGTGCCATTCTCACAGGATTCCATCGTGTTTACTCAAGTGATTTCAGTCTCCTTTTGAGATAGTTTCCTTGGAATGTGCAACAACAATTAGCTCATGTTAATACACTTGACACAACTGTCCTGGAGTAATAGCAACCTTAAACCCACTGAACCCACCTCCAGGTGTAAGGCCTTCGAGGAGCTCCAAAAACACCAATGAGTAAAGATAAAAGGAAAACACAAAAAGAGCTGAAGTCCAGGTAAGGGAGTTTCAAGACGGGGAGAAACACTAGAGATAAGTACAGCAAGATAAGGACAGGAAAGGGTCCACAAACTTTGACCACAAGTGATGGTAACCCCAGGGCACTTTCAGGGGATGCGGGATGAGGAAAGTGGAAGAATGAATATAAGTGAGACAATGGAGACTAGAAATGCTCAATTCTCTTTTTAAAAAGCTTGGTTTCTTTGGCTATGATTTACATCAAGTGCTGGCATGCCCAATCTAAGTTTCCATTTCTTTTTATTTGTGCCGCCAGAAATGTCATTCAGTGAACTCGTTGGTTAAAGCAGCTTAGAAATGACATATCAACCAGCTCATTCTACAAATGAGAAGAGAAATACTAAGAGATGAAGTGAAATTTATTTTCATAGAGTTTGTTATTTGTAATATTTAAGGCCATAAACTTTATAGACAATATAAAAACTCACATATGAATCTTGAAGAGTTTCTGCAGGCTAAGAAAAGATGAAAAGGTTTAAAGGAGTTTAAGACTTTAAGATATTTTCATAGCCCTGGCCTTTGGGGTGATTTAAATTAAACTGATGATTATCATAAGCAGCTTTCCATGAAAGTCGTGTCCCTACTTGTGTCATTAGGATACAATGGGTAGATAACACAGTAATAATAAAGATAATAATAATCTTGACGATTTACCTGGGTACTTATGTGCAAAGCGCCAATTTGCAAACTACCACCTCATTCTGTCTTGTCACACCAATCCTATTAACGAGAAAAGTTAAAAATTTATGAGAAAAGTGGAAAAGTGGGGCTTCCAGGGGTTAACTTGCTCTAGATGCCATGATTTGACTCAAAAGCCTCTAACACTGTGTACAATGCCTTGTTTGTTATTTAACTATCTGGAAGAGCCACTCAAGTAGAGAAGAGGTAAAAGGCAGGGAATGTAGGTGACACTGGTCCCTCTCTGAGGTGAGATTAAACTGCTCCACTTCTAACACTACGTAATCATCATCCATCACTCACACGGCGCACATCCACCCCTCATCTCTCTACCCACGCATGCCTTTTTTTTTAACTACACTTGATCTTAGCCAAAAGGCCGAGAAGCGATTCATGCTTTTTTTTTTTTTTAAAGCCCAGCGCAAACTAGCAAGACTGAGACACATGACGCCAAGCTAACACGCTACTGCCACGTACCGAGGGCGTCTACTCCCGCCTCCCTCCCGCGCGCGACCAAACTGAGCTACTGGGAGCGCGGAGGTACCTTTCGCGGAGGTACCTTTAGGGTTTGGGGTAGTTTGCCTTCCCAGGCTTCCGTAAGAGCCGGCGCTTTCTGCTGTCCCTGGCCCCGCCCCTAGCAACGCTCTGGCTTGTTAACAACCGTCCGCCCAGCAGGAGCCAAGTCCGCGGGTGGGCTGCGAACGGCTTGCTGCGGGTGGCGACGTGGTGGTCGAGGCCACTGCTGGAACCGCGGGGCTTTTTTATCAGCTCTCCTGTGGACTCCCCTTCTTGGTGGCGAGGCCTTTTTAGATCCTGCAGCTAAGGGGAACTGTGTAGGACTGGAGGACTCGCCCCACTCCCACCCCTCCTACAGCCACTTAAGCCATGTTGGTAGCGGAGGCCGAGGGGACCTCCGAGGTCCCGGAGCCGGGCCGCAGGAAGTCCAGCAGCCCTCGCCAAATCCCGGTGGTCGGGGTGGTGACGGAGGACGCGGACGCACAGGTATGGTCGGTTGTCTGTGCTTTAGGGCGTGCAGAGGGGAGGTTGAGATCTGGGGGCGGGGAGTAGCCTGAGGGCCGCAAAGGGTGGAAATGCGGGCCGCGGTGGAAACAACCCGAGCCCGCGGGACCTAATGTTCCCAACGCAACGCCAATCCTTCCGAGAACCGCACCGCCTGAGGGAGGGTCCGGCTGTCGTCAACCAACCAGTCTGGGGACTTGCGGCGCAAGGTTCTCCTGGGGTGTCCCACTGAACAGAATAAGCAAGGTTTTGCCATTCTTCTTGGAAAAGTGTGACCACGAAGGGCCTGGGAGGGAAGGACACGTTTGTAGCATGGATTTAATGAGCATTTTGTTTGCAATGGGCCTGTACGCAGATACCTGTTACCAAGTGATGTTCTTAACATAGGCGTAAATTCTTTCCTATTTAAATTATCTCCCACTTTAAAACCTACACCTGGAGGGAAGGAAAATCCGTTAGAATTAGATTCTAATTAGGAAGTAGCCTCATTTTCATGTGATATTGGAAGATGGTTATGGAGTCGGAGTGAATTGAGAGAGAAGAGAATTTATATATTTTACCGTACTTGTATTTGGTTTTGAGTTTATTTTTATTATGTACGAAATTCTTCCAAGTTGGTCTGCTGAGATATTTCACTTCGGAACCCTTGGCTGGATCTCCATTCGTGGCGTAAGTGTTCAGAAACGCCACGTCATTTGTTTCATATTAGGGCACCATTGCTCCTCCCTAGAGAGTATCGGTCAAACCCTAAAATGTGAATTCTGGGGAGGAATCCTACCGTATCTCTTCACACGGATGACGTGGGGTCACAATGGGAATTCCTGTTGAGGTTTTGCAAGTCTCAGGCTGCGTCAGGAACCCTGTCTCCTAGGTCCACATCCTAGAACCTTGGAGAGTTCCTTGGGAGTGGCCAGTTGACTGGGGGCCTCATCTTTGGGAATAAGATTGAGCTCCCTGACGACTCTCTGACATTTGCACGGTTTTAACTGCGGTGCAATAGCACTTTTGCATGAGGAGGAGCGGGTGGTAGGACTTTCAGGAGCAGCAGCTCTCCACTTCCAAGGCTGCAGGCTCAAGGATACCGTCATTCTCCCAGGCACGGGACACAACTGAGAAGCAGGTGATGGTATCTGATGGCTCTCGTTCCTTCACTCACTGTAATAAAAAAAAAAAAAAAAAAAGTGGAGGGGATGAGGGGCAGTGGCAAAGTTATATGAGGCAGGTAGCATGGGTTAAAAAGGAAAAAAGGAAGTACTTTTAATAGGCCGAAGCCAAAATAGTTCACTACATATCATGTAAAGCAAAACTAGTAAACCTGTGTATATAAGTGCATATTTTCTCCCTTCCCTTTTACCTTTCTTTTTTCCCCTTTCTTTCATTATTACCCCTCCTTACAGGGCCTTAGATTCTCTTCCAGGTAGAACTCTTTTTGTATTAATTGGCGTTCTAGCTTGTTAATAAGTACTTGTAGAAGCATTAATATTTTTTAAAGTACTGGAGAAGAGCTGGGAGAAATGATCACTCAGCCTTTTTGGGTATTGTTTGTGGCTGTTTTTACAAATGAGGCCATGAGAAGTTAACTCAGAGTTACTCTGTTTCTTTACTCCGAGTGGGGTGTAGCCATCTTGCCATCATTAAAATGATAACCTTTTAGACCTCTGTCTCAGACCAGTAGAGGAAAGACTCCTAGAACTCTTGGAGCACTTGAGAGACAGTATATACTGGTAGCTATAAGTGACTTTGGAGAGTCTACCTCAGTTCTTTAAGCTATCTCCATCCTATGCTTGAAATCACAAATCGTTTACCTTTATCTATTTTCTATTTTTTAAATTATTTATTTATTTTGAGAGAGAGTATGTGTGTGAGCCTGNGGGGGTGAGGGGCAAGAGCCAGGGGGAGAGGGAAACTGAAGCAGGTTCCATGCTATTAGGGCGGAGCCCAAGGCAGGGCTCAACCCTGAATCATGAGACCATTACTGAAGCAGAAATCAACAGTCAGATGCCTAACTGACTGAGTCACCCAGGTGCCCCAATTTCCTATTTGTTTTAGTGTTGTTCTCATTCTTAAGAATCCGAAGCCCTCTAGAGGTGCTTCTCAAACTCTAATGTGCATTTGGAAAACCTGGGGATCTTATCAAGATGCAGCTTATGATTCTGTAGGGCTGGGGAGGAGCCCCAGATTCTGCGTTTCTAACAGGTTTCCAGTTGATGCCATTGCTACTGGTTCAAGGACCTCATTTCCCATCAAAGTAGCAATACTTAGTGTATTATAGCGGCAGTAGGGTATGAACAGTGCTACAGAATTTCACAACAATTAACTCCTGGAAAGCTGTAGGAAGTAGTTTCATGTGGATTCAGATTATAAAACAAAATAATAACAATAAAACAAAATTCCAGCCCTCCCCCTACTGGGTCAGACTATGTGGTAAAAAACAAGGGATGCCAAATGGAGTTTAAAAGAACTACTTGCTCTCTTTTCCTGTCACCACAAGGCTACAGTTGATCTTGGATTAATGTCACATCCTTCTAGTCAGCACCTCTTCATCTCTTTCCAAACTGGTTTCCATAAGTACCATTTTACGGTCCTCCTTCATCGCTTTAAGCCCCACGCCTCTTTGAGGATTCCACAGTGGCTTCTTATCTCTTACCTCACCACATAAATTACCCTGACCAAATCACTTAATTCTCTACACCTGTTCCCTTTTCTATAAAGCAAGCCTGTTTGAGAGGAGTGTTCCCCAAACCCAGGTGACTATCACAGTTATATGAGGGGTTCAAAAAACTGTACCTAGCTGGGCCCTAACCCAGATCTACTGAATCATAACCCCCAATGTGGAGTCTGGTACTTTTTAAAAAGCTCTCTCAAGGGACTGGGTGGCTCAGTTGGTTAAGGATCCAATTCTTGGCCTTGGCTCAGGTCATGATGTCTCAGTTTGTGAGTTCAAGCCCCACATCAAGCTCTGCCCTGATGGTGTTGAACCTGCCTGGGATTCTCTCTCTCCTTCTCTCTGCCCCTCCTCTGCTTGTGCCTGCTCTCTCTCTCTCTCATTCTCTCTTTCTCAAAATAAATAAATATACTTAATTTTAAAAAAAAAAAAAGCTCTCCAGTGGTTTTTTTTTTAGCCTCAAAACCACTGAACTAGATGACATCCAAGGTCTCTGCCATTCCTAATGTGCCTCAAGTCTACTTCTCTGCTGTGTTTTCAGGGTTTGTCAATGCATTATCTGTACTTGATCTGTACCAGATGCTCAGCTTAGTGCCACCTCCAGGAAGGCAGAATTCTTGCTGTTGTCTTTTCCCCATAATCTCCCCATAATAATGTGGTGTCCCCATAATCTCTCAGTATTCCCCAGTAGCATCCAGCACAATACCTGGTACACAGGAGGTGATATTAAATATTTACTGAATGAATGCCCTCCCCTGTTTTCTGATTTAAACCTTACCCAACCCCCTCTAGACCCTACCTCTCCAACATAAAGTACTCTCCCAATAGGAAGCACTTTCCATTTATTTTCACCCTCACAGATCTTCTCATAAATGAATGTAGTCTTAGGTCTCAGTCACACCATTTTTCAACGAATTATCACTTGTGTTATGTTGGCAACTGTTTCATTTGTCTAAATGTTGTCTCTGCCCCCAGAATATGGGTTCCTTAAGTGTAGGAAATATATCTTAATACTTATGTGTCCTTCCCTCCTTGATTCCGAGCTCAGAGTAGAAATTAAGTCCATATAAATAACTTAAAAAGCCTTTTGTGTTCCCCACTGGCCTGGTTTCTCTTTAACCGTGTTGGGTATATTTTATACCCCAGCCTAAGGTCATATGCACTTGGTGTGTCCATTGCCTGGAAGTTTTCCCTTATTTTTCATACCTCCTTCAAGACTTGGCTGAAATGTACCCTCTCTGTGAGTCTTTGTTGACCACTGCTTAAGCATCTTAGCACTAGAATTCTACCTTCTTTCCTCCAAAGCATTATCGTCCTTATCCTCCTGTAATAAATTATATAACAGTGATTTTGTTTCCCCCCAAAGTATATTAATTCACTTAAAAATTTTTTTTTATTTGTAGGGTACCTGGGTGGCTCAGTTGGTTAAATGTCTGACTTTGGCTCAGGTCATGATCTCACGGTCTTTGAGTTGTAGACCGCTGTCAGGCTCTGTGCTAACAGCTCAGAGCCTGGAGCCTGTTTCGGACTCTGTGTCTCCCTCTCTCTGCCCCTCCTCTGCTCCTGCTCTGTCTGTCTGTCTCTCTCAAAAATAAAATAAACATTAATTTTTTAAATTTGATTGTAGTTGACACATGATGTTACATAGTTTTGAGTGTAAAACATAGTGATTTGACAAGTTTGTACATTATGGTGTGCTCACCACAAGTGTAGCTACCATCTGTCACCATACAATGCTGTTACAATATCATTGATTATATTCTCTATGCTGTACCTTTCATCCCTGTGACTTACTCATTCCAGAACTGGAAGCCTGTATTTCCCACTCCTCTTCACCCATTTTCCCTATCCCTTCCCTCACCCACCTTCTCTCCACTGGAAACCATCAGTTTGTTCTCTGTATTTATCGGTCTGATTCTGTTTTTTATTTCTTGGTTTATTCATTTGATTTATTTTTTTGTTTTTGAGAGAGAGAAGAGACAGAGTATAAACAGGAGAGGCGGGAAGGGCAGAGATAAAGAGGCCGACCCAGAATCCAAAGCTGGCTTTAGCTCTGAGCTGTCAGCACAGAGCCTGACATGGGGCTCTAACCTAAACATTGTCAGATCATGACCTGAGCTCAAGTCAGACACTTAAGTGACTGAGCCACCCACGTGCCCCTATTCATTTGTTTTTTGTTAGATTCCACATATGAATAAAATCATATGGTATTTGTCCTTTCTCAGTTTAATTTATTTCATTTAGCATAATACCCTCTAGGTCCATCCCTGTTGTCACAAATGGCATAATATCATCCTTTTTTATGGCTGTGTAGTATTTCATTACATGTATATACCACATCTTCTTTATGCATTTGTCTATCCGTGGAACTTAGGTTCCTTCCGTATCTTGACTATTGTAAATAATGCTACAATAAACATAGGGGTGCATATATCTTTTCAAATTAGTGTTTTTGTTTTCTTTGGGTAAATTCCCAGTTGTGTAATTTTTTCCTTTGGTGTCTCCCATAATCTCCCAGAACTATCATATGATAGTTCTTATATTTTTAACTTTTTGAGGAACCTCCATACTGTACCAATTTCCATTCTCACCGACTGTATGAGGATTCCTTTTTCTCCACACCCTAACCAACACTTGTAATTTCTTGTCTTTTTTTTTTTTTTTTTTTTTTGGCCATTCTGACAGGTATAAGATGATCGCTCACTGTGATTTTGATTTGTATTTCTCTGATGACTAGTGATGTTGAGCATCTTTTCATGTATCTGTAGGTCATTTATATGTCTTCTTTAGAAATGTATCTATTTAGGTCCTCTGCACATTTTTAATTAGATTTTTTTGCTACTGAGTTGTAGAAGTTCTTTATATATTTTGGACATTAACCCTTTACCAGATATACCATTTGCAAATATCTTTTCCCATTCAGTAGGTTGCCTTTTTATTTTCTTGATGGTTTTCTTTGCTGTGCAAGACAAAACATATTGATACCATAGGAAAGCAGGAGATTTTATGTTTTATTCAATACCATATCCTTAGCAACTAGAACAATTTCTGACACAGTGTAGGTACTCAAAGTGTTTGTGGAATAAATAAATTGTGATTACTTGGCTTGCATAGGTATCCTGGCTGAACGTCCTTGTCCAAATTTTCTCTCCCTCTGAGAACCTCCACAGTCTTCTAGTTGATGTCCTATCCTGCTGCTGTATGTAATATTGCCATGCCTTGTGTCCTTAAAATTGCCTACCCTGGTTGTGGGTTAATTGTTAGAAATAACCTTTGTGGTCAGTTGAAAGTCAGACAGAGGACTAAGGTGCAAAGAACCAGCACTCCTGCATCAGACAGACCTGCTAGCTAAGGTCACTAGCTATGTGACCTTAACAAGTTAGGTCTCAGGATCCCAGTTTCACCAACTGTATATGGTAAAGTTGAAGATTACTTAAGATATAAAGTTAAAAAATGGGCATGGGGTGCCTGCCTGGCTCTGTTGATAGAGGATACAACTCTTGATCTCAGGGTTGTGGTTCAAGCCCCATGTTAGGCATGGAACCTACTTAGAAAAAGAAAAAAAAAAAAGGATAAAGTGCCAGAGACATAAAAGGATCCTTTCCCCATAACCATCTATCAAATGAGCAGGACTTCTCCCCTTTGACATGTCCCTACCCTGGTTGTGGGTTAATTGCTAGAAATAACCTTTGTGGTCCCTTTGGTAAGATGGGAAAATAAGTTTATCTTATAACTGTAAGTAAAGGTCTACTTTTCTTCAAAACAGTTTATTAAACTTGATCTTAAAATGTTTTGTTAAATATTTTTACAATTCTCCATAAACATCTTACGATGTTAACAGCAATTATTTTGATATTTACATCTGTACGTCCTCTTTTGCTTCATTCTGCTGTGTGATCTCATTTACCCAAACTCTTCCGATTATTACTTTAAGTCTCTGATTTGGGAATCTCTGCCCCCCAATTTAACTTATCTCCAGCCTCAACACAGGCCTCTTTCTCCAGCCTTCCCTGTCTCAGCAAAGGGTGCCACGACTTCTGTAAGTCCTCAAGCCCAGGATCATCACCATCTTTTCTTCTCTCTGTCACCAAATCAAATCACTCCTTAAGCCCACCAGTTCTACTTCCTTGATGTTTTTCATTCCATTCCCTGTTGTCTGACTGGGTTGCCAGTACCTTAGGTATGGCCTCAATTTACAAATGTCTTCTCCCTCCTTTGCCGTTCCGCCTAGACCTTTCCGGTTCAGTCTCTACTCAGCAAACACAATTACCTTTTTATTGTTATACTCCTCTGGTTAAAGCCTGTGGAAATAAACAAAGACTGCCCTAATGAGAATAAACAGGGACTGTTTAATATACAGAGCTTGCTATCTAGAAAGTCAGCCAGCATTACTTACATTTGGCAGAGACTCCAAGGCAGGCACGGTAGCTTTGTAGTGAAAAAAGGGAGGGCTTCTGGTATGCTCTGGTTGGAGGTTGTTGCCATGGGGAATCTGGAGGTGGGCGAGCTACAAACAGGGCATTCTTTTTTTTTTTTTTTCAANACAGGGCATTCTATGTGATTGATTTGGGAAGCATATTTGGCTTTTTCTGGTTGGTCCTATGTAGCAGTATGAGAGGCAAAAATATAGGGAATCTGGCAGTCATTGCCAAATTCTGACTTTCTTGAGCAAATTCCTCCTGGGTTTGGTTGCTGCAGAGATTATAGGCTAGAGTTCTGTTGCCATATGTAATCTTGGCCACTGTCTGTTTATATATTTAGTCTCTCAAACCTTTCAATAGTTTCTGAAGATCTTTCGCGTAGCATATGTACAAGGCCTTCTGTAAAGTGGAGTTAGTAATAGTACCTACCTCATAGAAGTCAACTTGTAAATTCATGCAAAGTACAACTATACCTGGAAATAGACCTCACCATCACTGTTATGATCATCATTGTTATTATTCATGATTTGACCTCCACTTACCTAGTTAGCATCATCTGGATCCTCTGTCCTCTGCACTGTATCCTCCTCCCCATCCTCTAAATGCCTTTTCTGTTGCCTCCCAGCCTTCACATATGCTACTGCCTGTCTCCACCTCTCAAACCTTCAGTTCATCTCACAGATCCTACTCTCTCTCACCTCCCCTGCAGATTACCTCCTACAGAAGCCAAACCGTGCCTTTCTGTGCTTCCAGTCTGTGTGCTTCCAGAGCACACCTGGAAGCATCCGGGAAGCAGTTTGTAGTTTGTTATCTGTATTACTTGTATTCCATACCAGACTGATAGCTACTTGAGGTCAGAGCAGTGTTGTTCCCCACATTTAGCACAGTTTCTGAAACATAGAAGCTGCTTCTAAATATTTATGGAAGAAGGAACAGGCTAAAGGAGGGAGGGAAAGAGAAATTTTAAAAATACAATGTATGCCAAGTAAGTAACCTACAGAGTAGCATGAACTAATAATGCAACATAAATCTAAGAGGAATCTATGCTTTAACCTTTACTACTCTCTGTTTCTTAATAAAAGTTATACCTGTTCATTTGAGGAAAACAATTCTGATAATAAATGCAGGTATTAAAAATAAAATAAATGCAGGTATTAAAAAGAAAATTCTGCATTGACTTTTCATTTCAGTATGCTTCCCAACCCTCAAAGCCAATATTGCAGAAAATCTGAAAACAAAAACCTCTTTTCCAAGAGGAAAAAAGAAAACAACTGAGGTAGTGGCAGATGGCATTGAACTCAAATCTTGAGAGACAAAATTCTAGTCATTAAGTTTTTTTGGTAACAGTAAATTTAATAATTTAAACAATTTTAACAATAACATGTAACATTTTTTAAGGATAACTATAATACCAGGTAAAGATTAGTATTTAGGAAATCTTTTTTGATTATTAATTTAAGTTTATTTATTTGAGAGAGACAGAGAGAGAATCTTAAGCAGTCTCCTCACTAATAGTGTGGAGCTGGATGTGGGGCTTGAACTCACAAAACATGAGACCACAACCTGAGCCAAAACCAAGAGCCAGACACTTAACTAACTGAGACATGCAGGCACCCCTGAAAATTGTTTTTGAAAGACATTGCCTGAGATCAGAATATATGAGTTTGTAATTGTGAAATAAAAGAAAATTCTGGACTTAAGAGGCAATGGAATGATATCTATGTAGACATAGGGAAAAGTTTGTATTATAGATTTAGAAGTCAGAAAATATAATGGTTTTAACACTAAGTGAAATTATATATTTATACATGTAAACAAAACCAGAAAGTAGTATATAAAAATAAATATATAAAAACAAAATTGTATATAAAATAGATGTATCTAGATGATTTGAATAAATAGGATTTTCTTCCCTTTTGAATTGTTTAATATCCTCATTTTTACAAACACTTATTTTTTATTTAAAAAAATGTTTTAATGTTTGTTTATTTTTGAGAGAGAGCCCACATGAGTAGAGAAGGGACAGAAAGAGGGGGACAGAGGATCTCAAGTGGTCTCTGTGCTGATGCACAATGCCTCTCTCAAAATAAATTAATAAACTTAAAAAAGGTTAAAGAAAAAGAAGAAAATGTCATGCAACAAAGCATAAATCCCCAGAACTGCATTTAAAATGTGGAGATTTTTGTGTAAGTACTTAAATTTGGGATGATAGCACCCCTGTTTCCTTCTCGGCTTACCTACAAATAACTTTATATGCCATGCCCAGTCTCTGGTGCTGGGGTACCAGAAAACAAAAGTCTTTGCCTCACGTAAGCTTTGGGGCAGGTGACGTGGGGGATAAACATGCAAACCATTTTAGAACTATGATGGGAATTGTAATGGATAGGCACTTAGGGTGCAGTGGGAGCACTCAGGAAGAATATCTGTTCTAGCCTTTTCCTTTCCTTGGGGAGGCAACACCTGAGCTGAGTTTTGAAGCACTTGTGTGGTTTAACCAAGGGGAGGAAAGTAGAGGAGAGGTGAGGGGCACTAATGAGTAACTGAATGATTTAGATGGGTTATGTTCAGATCTGAGTTTTATTCTTCAGACCATAGAGCAGAGGACCATGATGAAGGGTAGAAGAGTAGGGACACAGAGAACAGCAGGATACCTTCACAACTCAGTGAATAAATCAGTAAGATGACCTGCACTCAAGAAATATTTAAAATGTAAAATCCATAGAACTTGGACATTCTGTTTTCTAATGTTGATGACTAAGAATGCTGGTACCAACTGAGAAGGGGGAATACCTAGTTCAGGAAGGTGATATCCTACCTTTAGTTTAGAAGCAAGTCTTATGTATATCTGCATAGACAAACTCAGTGTAATGTGCATGCATGAGATGTGGAATATGTATATATTGGATCATTTCACTTTCCAAAGCATGGAAGTGCTGTTATTCCAGATGCTTTCTTGAGCCTTTCAGGACTAATAAAATTTAAAGACTTGTAAGATTATAAGATAATAGTAGAATTCAAGAGGTTTTTTAGGTTTTTTTTTTAACTCCAAAATGTATTTATTCCTATAAGGTCTCGTCTGCCTTTCATTCTCCCCTATCTTTTTTATAAATTTAAGTATAGTTGACATGTAATGTTCCATTAGTTTCAGGTGTACAACATAGTCATTCCACAAGTCTATAGTTAATACTATGCCCATCACAAGTGTTGCTGCCATCTGTCACCATGCAACACTGTTAGAATACCATCCACTCTATTTCCTATGCTGTATGTACCTTTCATCCCTATGATTTATTCATTCCAGAGCTGGAAGTCTATATCTCTAACTCCCCTTCACCCATTTAGCCCAGCCCTCCATCATCCCCTTCCCCTCACTATCTTTTTGTCATAAGATACTTTTACGTTGCCCAGGGAAAATATCATAGAAAAACAGTGTGTTTGATATGATTTCTTGATTCTCATGACACAGAATTGTAAGAGTTGTATGTTTTTTAGGGTGCTTTCAAGACCATGGACCTAAATCGTGTCATCAAACTTCTTGAAGAGACTGATAAAGTAAGCTCTGAGAGAAAGTTTCTCTACTGTATTGCTTATAAACTATGATTTCCCTGAAAGGTAATATGTATTCCACCAAAGTAAGTCTTGTTTCTTAATTTTTGTTGAAAGCATTTCAAATATTAAGTGTCTTATATTCAAGGACTGTTTAAGTTTAATATGAAGTGTTTAACCTGGTTAGGGAGGCTGGAGATGGAGATTCAATTTGGTTTTGTGGGATTGACAAATCCATGGTGGATATAAATAGAAGGTATCATAAGAGTAGAGAAAGACTCATCTAGCCTCTATTAACTGCTTGTTACCAAGCAGGATGTGGGGAACAAGGGTAGAAAAAGTGATTCATAATGTACTTTTTAAAATCTTCTGATGTGAAATCTGGATATATACACACTCAGACATATTAATAAATTAATTTTGAGAGGGGTCTTATACAAAATGGAATGGAAATAAAATTATTTCAGATCTAAGACTCAAAGTGGAGAGTTTAGACATTGGGAAGAAGGATAATAAACCCAACTACATAGAGTTCCAACTAGTTGTTAAATAAAGATAGACCAAAAATAACGTATAGAAAATGCCACAGCTTCTTATGAACAGTATAAGAACTTTAAAAGGAAAATGTGATTCAGTTATGAAAACAAACACATCACTGTATGGAGGTTTTTTGGGTTTTTTTGTTTGTTTTCTTTTTTGAGTTTTGTTTTAATTTGCTGAAGATGTTTGTGTCAGTACACTGGGTATAGATAGTTTAGAGGTTTCTGCAGTCAGATTGCCAAATTTGACTCCTAATATCCCCAGTTATTAGCCAGGTGATTTTGGACAAATTAGTGTTTCCACTTGAGTTTCCTATTCTGGTAAAGAGAGATAGTAACCTTCCTAAAAGGATTGTTTTAAAAATTAATTAAATGATATATATCAATAGTGCATAAATGGTGCATGCCATAGAAAAATGCTCAGTGAATTCAAGTATTGTTAATATTATTAATGGAAACAAATGCCACTTTTATATTAACCTAGTTTTGATTCTAAATTTTCTAATCAATTTAAAAAACTAATTTTGATGTTTATTCATTTTTGAGAGACAGAGTGTGAACAGGGGAGGGACACAGAGAGAGGGAGAGGGAGATACAGAATCCAAAGTAGGCTCCAGGCTCTGAATTGTCAGCCCAGAGCCCAGCCCAACACAGGGTTTGGACCCACGAACCATGAGATCATGACTTGAGCTGAAGTTAGACACTCAAATTGACTGAGCCACCAAGGCGTCCCTTCTTAATCAAATTTAAATGACACATTTATTTTTACCTTCACTGTTTCAGGAAATATTTTATAATGCTTACACTATAATACAGTAATTTAAGAATTAATAGTTTTAATTTACTTTGTTTTTATACTCAAGAACATTTTAAAAATCTCAACATTATTAACAGCACAAAAGAACTAAAATAAATAACTTGTTTTAGGATGATTTAGAAGAAAAACAACTTAAATCTCTCAAGAAACTGGTGCAGTGTTATCAGAATGGACTTGTATCCTTTACATATATTTGTATCTGTATCTAGAGGTTTATCTAGAGGTTTGTTTCATTTATCCTGAAATGGGAGATTGTTTTTTAGAAAATGTATTCATTTCCTCTTGCTGCTATAACAAACTACCACAAATGTAGTGTCACTAAACATCTTAAAGCTTTTATCTTACAGTTCTGGAGATCAGAAGTCGAAAATCAGCCTCACTGGGCTGAAATCAGGGGTTGGCAGGCTGGTTCCTTTGGAAGGCTCTAGAAGTGAATCTCTGTCTTTGCTACTCCCAGCTTCTGAGGTGGCTGGCATTCATTGGCTCACGGCCCCTTTATCAGAGGAGCACCACTCTCCTCTTGGCTTCTGTGGTCACATCTTTTGTGATCCTCTCCTGCTTCTCTCTTTCCCACATAGAAACCCTGTGATTACTTTGGGCCAACGTGGATAATCTGGGATAACATACTATCTCAAGGCTTTTAATGTAATCACATCTGAAAAGTCCCTTTGCCATGTAAGGTAACATTTGCAAGTTCTAGGAATTAGGGTATGGACATCTTTGGGCAATCCATTATTGTGTCTACCACAGAAAATATCTAACATTTTGTGTTTTTCACAGAATTATATTTTTTGTTTACCAGGAAATATAAAATTGAAGAAACAGTGTAATGCAATTAACTCTGTACAGATAATGGCGATTTTTAAAAACTGTATTTATTTATTTTGAGAGAGAAAGAGCACAAGTTGGGGAGAGGGGCAGTGAGATGAGGAGAGAGAGAGGAAATCCCAAGGAGGCTCTGTGCTCCACATTGAGCTTGATGCAGGACTTGCTCCCATGACTGTGAGATCATGACCTGAGCCAAAAGAGTCAGAAGCTTAACAGGCACCCCAGTGGATGTAGTTAGGAGGACCAAGTCAGTCTTGTTTCTACCAATTTACTGGATTATTTGTACTGTTGATAAACATATTAACTTCTCCACCTCTTAATAAAATGGGGATAACAGCATCTCATCAGGCAGTTAGGAAGGCTAGAAGAGATAATGTACATGCAAGTACATAACCTGCAAAACATTATATACATATAATATCCCCACTGTATATACCACCTTGATCAGAATATACGGAAACCAGTGCAACTCAAAACTGTCTGTCTTTAAGAATCAGTTTACAGTTGGGTCGTTGTTGTTATAACTGTTTTAACCTTTGCATATATTAGCTATTATAGAAGGCTTGTCACAGGAAGCTCTCACTCCCTTTAGTTATCTTACCAGATTAGTGGCGGAGAATTCCAGAACTGGCTGTTATGTACCAGTTGGGTTTTTGTTTTTTTAATATTCATCTATTTTTGAAAGAGAGAAAGAGCACGAGTGAAGTCAAGTAGGGGTAAAGAGAGAGGACAGAGGATCCAATGCAGGTTTTGTGATGACAGCAGAGAGCCTGATGGAGCACTCAAGCCCACCAACCACGAGGTCATGACCCAAGCCAAAGTTGGATGCTTAACCGACTGAGCCACCCTGGCACCCACCAGTTGGCTTTTTTAAATAGATAAAATGTGGGGGCGCCTGGATGGCTTAGTCGGTTAAGTGTCCGACTTTCGCTTAGGTCATGATCTCGCGGTTCGTGGGTTCGAGCCCCACGTCGGGCTCTGTGCTGACTGCCAGCTCAGAGCCTGGAGCCTATTTCAGAGTCTGTATCTCCCTCTCTCTCTGACCCTCCCCTGCTCACGCTGTCTGTCTCTCTCTCTCTCTCTCTCCTAGAAATAAATAAAAATATTAAAAAAAATAGATAAAAGGTGCTGTTACCTCAAGATTTAAAGAAGATAAATTTTGGTTTTAAACTAATATAAAAGCAAAATTTTATTTCATTAGTAGTTTCTTAATGTTCATTTTTTCCCCTGATTCCTGCATCTTTTTTTAAATAGTTTATTGTCAAGTTGGTTTCCATATAACACCCAGTGCTCATCCCAACAAGTGCCCTCCTCCCTGCCCATCACCCACTTTCCCCTCTCCCCCAACCCCATCAACCCTCAGTTTGTTCTCCGTATTTAAGAGTCTCTTATGGTTTGCCTCCCTCTCTCTCCTTAACTATTTTTCCCCTTCCCTACCCCCATGGTCCTCTGTTAAGTTTCTCCTGTTCCACATATAAATCAAAACATATGGTATCTGTCCTTCTCTGCCTGACTTATTTCACTTAGCATAACACCCCCGAGTTCAATCCACGTTGCTACAAATGGCCAAATTTCACTCTTTTTCGTTGC
The DNA here is from genome assembly GCF_008692635.1 of Crocuta crocuta. NCBI lineage: Eukaryota > Metazoa > Chordata > Mammalia > Carnivora > Hyaenidae > Crocuta > Crocuta crocuta. Next base: position 4,069,656 of record NW_027530502.1, read on the forward strand.
CAAGTAGTATTCCATTGTATATATAAACCACATCTTCTTGATCCATTCATCAGTTGATGGACATTTAGGCTGTTTTGAGAGAGAGACAGAGCATGAGTGGGTGAGGGACAGAGAGAGAGGGAAACAACTTGAAGCAGGCTCCAGGATCCCGCTGTCAGCACAGACTCCCATGTGGGGATCACACTCACTAACCATGGGATCATGACCCGAGCTGAAGTTTGGTACTTAACTGACTGAGATGCCCAGGTGCCTCTCAATTCATTAGTTTTAAATGAAATCAAATCTCAACCAACTTAGAACTTAAAATAAGAACATGCATCTGAATAATGTTAATAAAATAAAGCAAGGTAGGTTTGGGTTGCTTATTCTGGAGCAGTGTATGTTTTGTGTCTGGGTGGCAGAAAGATGAAGTATAAAATTGAGCCATTATTGTTTTGTATGTGTTAGTGCTTATTGCCATTGGTAGGTTACTGATCAGCTGAATCCATGGTGTAGTAGTTGGTAATCAAATTCTAAAGATGTGGTAAGAGGAGAAAATGATATTTTTAACAAGAGATTACAGAGATAAAAATTAAATAATCCTTAAAAAATATGGTTCTAAGTTTTCTGCTTTAGACTTCAAAATTATTGTATTAAAAGTGTCAAAAAATAAAAAAAGTGTCAACCACATATACGAAATAGATGGAATTCTATACACTTTCTTGACAGAAGTGCTATAAAGAGTATGTTAATAAAAATATTAATTGTATTTCTTAACTAAAAATATTAAAGCCCCTAAGGGATTTAGCACACATATTTAAAATTCTGAATTTGTGTGCAGAAAAAATTGAAAACCAGCCCCACTTTATAGAAGCTGCATTTAACATCCTAAAATTATGTGGGTAAGTTGTTTTTATTTAACCTTATTTTACATTAGCATGCAGAATATTATATTTTATTTTATATTACAAAGATATGTATCATGGTACAGTAAAGTGATAAAGAACTCAAAAACTTCACTGGATCACTTGATTCCAGGTGATATTTCAGAGGTGGTCAATTTTATGTAATCTGAGATTGCTAGTCACAAGAGATTAAACTGTAAGTATATTAAAATGTTTTTAACCAACTAGACAATAAACTATATTAAAAAAATAAAATGTTTTCTCACAATAAGTTGTTCTCAAGTGAATGATAAATGTTGGATGAAAGCAAGAAATTATTATTTTTTTAGAGAATTTTTGAGAAAATTTGTGAACAATACTAGTTTGCCTAGTATTTTTTTTCTCTGTTCAGAAAATTTGACTCTCAAAGATATATTAAGTTCTTAGTCATGTTTTATTGATTTTTCAAATTTCAATGAAGAACAAAATGTCATCAATTATTTTCGGTATACATTTCTTAAATGAAAATTAGAGGTCAGTATTATAAAATTAATATATCCTATCCTCCATACTATTGTTTCTCCAACCATTTGGGAGAAGTAGGAATATCTTCTGCTTTTTTGCTGCCACATAGCAACTAATCAATATGTCCATTTTTAGGTTTCAATATAAGAGGAGATTTCTCAAAGAAGGAATAAACCTTTCTGATGATTTAACCTTCTAAACCTAACAATTTAACTTTTTAAATAGCACATTTCTTTTAAAGTACAAATAATACTAGTTATATATATATATGGTAGTTTTAACTCTCACTTTTACTTTTAGTAGCAACAATATTTTAAAATTTTATAACTATATACATTTAATTTTTTGATATCTGAATAAAATAATCAAAACTAATTTATTGAATACCTTTACCATGCCTTACTTTTTAATACAGGCCATGAAAAATAAAGAAGCAAATTATTACTCATGTGCTTTTAAAGAACTTGAGTGTCCTAATTGGAAATTATTATAATATTGATGTGAGATTATATTGTTATTTCAAATTCTGAGGCTCTGCAAGTCCTAGAATACCAGGTTCATAAGCACTACCTTCAACAGCAATGCCCCTATGGAGCTTGACCAAAAATTGGTTCTCTGTGAAAGCTGCAACTGAATGTTTCCTTATATGATATGACAGACTTTTGAATTGCACTCTTTACTTTTCCTTTTATTTCACAACTATTCACATTGTTTAATATTTTTCTACTTTTGTAATTTCTGCTTTCATCCTGCATTTCTCCATACCTCACCCTCACATGATTCTTTTCTCAAGACATTTTTGGAAGATAAAAACATTGAAAATGAAAAAACCTAGCTTTTCTGTTTTGGCACTTTTGTTTTTCTTCATCAGAAGTATAATGCATATTATTTTCATAACCTTTTGGGGGGAACTCTTCTAGCTTTATCTTCTAGGTTGTTTCCTTTAGTAGAAAATGAAGACTTTTGAGGACAAGAAGAACTAATTTTAGAGTTCTTCACTTTAAAGATCAAACAATGAACTGGATAACAAGTAATAAGTTATTGGTTTCAAATGAAAAATTCTAACGAACACTGAAAATGAACCTCTGTGGCATTTATAAAATTGTCCTTTCCATAGCTTGCCCTTGAAATATCTTTAATTTTTTCTTAGAAACCATGAATGAAAAGTCCTATACAGAGGATGTATTATACTTTATATAGTAAAGGAGATTCAAATTTTGAACTCCTGAAATGCCAGGAGAGTTCATATTTTGTATTTAAGAAATAACTTGTATCTCTCCTTTCACATTTAGACTAATGACCTGGGTTGAATGCCCTGCCTTTATGATTTTTAAATAAATTATTTTCAAATAACTTTGGCTGTAGTAGCTGTGAAATAGAAGTCTAATATAATTAATATTTGTTAACTTGAATTCCTTAGAGTCTTAAAAAAGTTTGTTATGTTGTGGATGGTAACAAGGATCCAGTTTAGCCAGTTAATAAGGAAAATCCAGTTAATAAGGAAAAGGTTACTAACCTTTGAGAACAAATAAACCATTCATCTATCAGTTAAGAGTTTCAGAATTGTCACCCAGAAAAAAAAAAAAAAAAAAANCAGAGCAGTTTTCAAGTTATAGGTAAACCTAAGTCTGTGATTTGTATCCAACTATTCAGCGTCTTCCTAATTTTGATAGAAGTATACCTGTATTATTACTTTGCCTTCAGAGAGAAAGAGAATTCTGGAGTTTTTTATTTATAAAGTGTTGCAAGATGGCTTTCTTCACCCTTGCCTTTTATGTCCATCTCTCTTCATTTTTATAAGCCTATTTTTTTTTTTGGTCACTTAGTTAGAAACACAAACATTTTTTTGATAGTTGCCAATTCTCCCAGGGCTACAGAATAGGATATTATCTTCATTGTATTCTTTAGAAGAGAAAATTTCCCCTACTTTACAAATGTTTCAATTAAGGACTTCATTAAACATAATTAATTTGTTCTTCATTCTTATTGAAGCTTACCATTTTTGAAAAAGAAAGTATCGGATGAAATAACATATGCTGACGATACTGCTAATTCAATTGCTCTTCTGGGTAAGTTAAGATTTCCTTAAGGTAGAGGGGTATAACATATGACAGGCCCTACTGATAAGAAAGAAATGTCTTATACACTAAGTTTTAGAGTCCCTCAAATGTAGGTTCTTTTCTTGTTTCTGGTTGGGAATTAATCATAGTGTGCTTGATGATAATTTTTGTATGATCCACTCAGGCATTTTATAATACCAACAAGTTTCTGTGTTCCTTAATTTAAGGACTGGCAGATGCTTATTTGTCTTGATGTTATTTAGTTTGTTGAAATCTTTAACTTTTTTTTGTAAATCAGACATACATCTTCCTCAATAATCACAAAAATGTTTTCAACATTAAATTCTCATAATTGCTAGTCAAATTGATTGCTAGAATCATTGGAATCCAAATTGTTCATTAAATAATCTAAAATTTTATATAAAATCATAAAATGGTGAGACATTCTTTTATATGTAAATATAATAAATCCTTTCATTAGTCTTCTATGGTAGATTCTGGGAGAAATTAGTATGGCCTAGAATGGGGTAAAGGTGTCAAGGAAATTAGAATAAATGTGGGGAGTTAGATAAGATGACCTTAAGGAGCAGGCAGGCTGGAACTAATAGGAAACTTGAATTCTGTGAATCTCTACCATCAGAGGAAATTTACAATGGAAGCCAACCCAAAAGAGGACATGATAACATTAATAGATAAAAGATGTAGGTTTAAGGGCACCTGCGTGGCTCAGTCAGTTAAGCATCAGACTCATGATTTCAGCTCAGGTCATGATCTCATGGTTCATGAGATTGAGCCCAAGCACAGAGACTGCTTGAGGTTCTCTCTTTCCCTATGTCTTTGCCCCTCTCCCTTTCTCTCTCCTTTCTCTCAAAATAAATAAATATACATTTTTTTTTAAAAAAGATGCAAGTTTGGAAGATACTATTAAAAATGCCTCTATTGTCCTTTATCATTTTTAAATGTTGCCTCCATAAGCGTGTTGGCAGGCATTTGTATAATAAATACATGGCTCTTTCTTACTGTGTCAGTCTGCTCTTGGCTGAATAACTGCTTGCCTGCCTGTAGAAGAGTGAAGGAAGTATGAACTCTTAGTTTAAAATGAGCTCCCTTTACTGATTTTTGACTGCAAACACTACTGTCTTGTCCCTTATTTTTTTAATTTCTGGAAACATGAGTTTTAAGCTAAAATAAGTGTATAGAGTATAGAGGGTTTAAGAAAAGCTGTTCAGGGGTGCTTTGGTGGCTCAGTCGGTTAATGATCCAACTTTGGCTCAGGTCATGATCTCACTGTCTGTGGGTTCAAGCCCCATGTCGGGCCCTGTGTTGACAGCACAGAACCTGGAGCCTGCTTCAGATTCTGTGTCTCCCTCTCTCTCTGCTCCTCTCCTGCTCACTCTATGTCTCTGTCTCTCAAAATAAAATAAAGACATAAAAATTAAAAAAAACCCAAAAGCTGTTCATTTTTACTAATAACTTACAGTTTCTACTATTTAGTAGTAAATCATATTAGTTTTTTCTTTGAGTGGCAATTATTTCTATTTCAAGAGCAGGATTTTGTAAACATATGCAGGAAAATGTTGGTGCTCTGTCTTGAGATAATAAAACAGGAAACTGTGAGAAATGATCTAAACTTACAAGAACTAAAAGGGTGGGGAAAACAGATGAGAAACCTTAGAATTTCCCGTAAACTTCTCTTTATTTTGTTGGAAAAGTTTAGTTGTTTCTTCTGACTAAGTTTTTCCAATATGTAGTAATTTTTCAACATCAAAGGAAGTGTTAAAAAAATTAAGGGAATCATCTGGAAACTTTCTTCTTTTCTCTTCTTATTTTTAGTGGTGTTTTTTGCAGATACTTACTCCTAAAGCAAGGGTGAGACTTTCCTATGTGCTTCATCCTTTAGTCCATTTATGTCTCTACTCACAGACCACTCCCAGAGGTGAACATTGTGCAAATTCTAATGCAAATCACAAACCTCATTATCTGTTTCCCTCAGATTCCACCAAGATCTGTTCAGCCCTGAAGTTGATTCTCCCAACTACAGTCTCCAGTTGGGACACATACACACACACACATATTATATACATATATATAATATGTACATTATATATGTATGTATGCATATGTAACCCATATCTTGCCAAAATAATAATAATAATAACTTCTTATATGTCAGACTCTTTTCTCAGCTTTTTCTTGTATTAACTCATTTAATCCCCACAGCAATCTTTAAAGTAGAAACTATTGTTATACACATTGTATAGATGAGAAAAGTAAGATACAAGGTTACATAGGTAGTAAATGGCAGAGCCAGTATTTAATCTTAAAACAGTCTGGTTCCAGCATTTATGTTATTAATCACCATTCTTTTCCCCCTGGTAAGGAGAGGCTGAGTTAATTGTGGGGCCAAATGTTATAAGGATAGATCCAAGGTATTTCATGTATGCAAGGATGTATGTGTGTGTGTGTATAAGATACATGATTCAGTTTGAATTTCCAGTGAGAATATTTTTAACCGTATTACTCACACGTTTAAATTTGCAAATAAACTTATGACACTGTTATTAAATAGCATTCATTTATCTTTCTGGCAGGTGAATTAATGAAAGTACCAAATTCTGAATTGAGAATACAAATTTGTAAGTGTATTGTTGACTTTTATCATGCAGAACCACCAAAGAAGCATATTACAGGTGAAGTTTTCAGTGTTTTTTTTTTTTTTAGTAACAAATTACATCTACAAAACATTATCCTGTCTCTTTGAACTTGGAATGACACAGTGGGATTAATGCAGGCTAGTGGGGTACGAAGACCCAGAGGTGTTCTCCCAGGACCAGCCAAGAGGGTCCTTGGCTCCTCACAAGACAGGAATCAAACGTGAGCTGAGAGGAAGTAAGAGCAGAGTTTATTGAAAACATAGAGTATAAATATGGATTGAGCATCCGGGAGACTCAGAAAGGAAAGAAGAGTGAGTCTTGTCTTTGCTTGGGGCATGTGGTTTTTATTGAGGATTGTGGTCATGTGCATATCTCCATAAGTCACTTATGCCCTGGAGCCAGGGGTCTTGATGAGTCAGTGTTTCTAAGGAAACCTCGCCCATTTACTCTTAAGATATTGTCTGTTGTGCAGGAAGACTCCAAAGAAGTCATTAAATCCATGACCTTTATAAGGAGGATATATATTATTATGTATATAACTATTTGCATGGTATTTTTATTCTAATGCTTAATATTTATGATACAGTTTTAAAAGTAATGACTAAATTAGTTTAATTGTAATTATTAATGTTATTTAATACTGTTAATGATATTATTTGTTTTTCTAACCCTTCTATAATTATTCATAATATCTTTTCCACCCAATGAGATGTTAAACTCCAAATGCTAATAACATTATCAATCATCTTTGGGAAGAAAGTTCTGTAAGTTACAGCTAAGGGATATTAATATATAAAGATAAAATGAGTCACAGTGAAATGAGTGGTATCAAGCCAAAGGGCACTTACATTGTGGATGATACAATATTATTTAGGACATAGTTCCTACATATAAATAATTTAAGTGATAAGTTTCTTAAGGGGGTAGAAATAAGCTGTGGTAGAAAACAAAGATTACTTAGGACTAAGGAAAATAGAAAGACATCTGAAGTACAGAGTAAGATTATTAAATGTCACATTTGAATTATTGGTGATATAGACATAATTGGTGATATATACAATAAACAAAATATTGGTGTTTGATAGATAGTAGACACTGGATACTTAGAATAGACCAGAAATACAGGTTTGGAATTCTTACAAATAGAGATGAAAGCTGAAGCCATCAGGATAGTTCAGTTTGCCTAGAGATAAAGCATGTGAATAGCCAAGGACCAAGAATGGCAGCATGGATAGTGCCCATACTGACATGTGGGGAAAAAAGTAATCAAAAGAAATTGGCAGTGAAAGGAGGTTCAATGAGGAGGAAGAAAACCTTAAGACTGTCATATCTTGTGTGTCAATTAATGAAATGTTTGATGAAGGAAGAGTGGTCTCTGTGTCAAATACTGTCAGGGCTTCTGTAACTGAGGAATGAAAAGGCCAAATTAACATGGTACCGGAAAAGTTGTAGCTAGCCTTTGGCAGAAACATTGCCATGAAGTGGTCAGGGCAGATAAAAGATTGTCAGCGGACAGGCAGAGGGAGTGAGGGAGTAGAGGCAGTGAATGCATACTTATGCATCAGATGATGCAGAGATCAGATGGTGAAGGAAAAGGAAGAAGATGGAGAAGAGCTGAGCTGGTAGGAAGATCAAAGAGGAGCATCTGGATTTTACTTTTTTTTTTTTTTTTTAGGAGAGGGGAAAATGAAATTTGCAGACAGAAGAATCAGAAGCTAGTAACTGGAAAATGGGAGGGTGAGAGTCCCAAAGAAAGCGTGAAGAGGATGGAATAAAGAGCATAGACATAGGGTTAACCTTGCCAAGATACAGATTCTTAAGATGGTGGAAATAAGCTATGGTAGAAAAGAAAGATTACTTATGACTAAGGAAAATGGAAAGACGGAGATAGAAAGAAAGGGAGACAAATGATGTCTAAGATAAGACAGAGTAGTTAAAGTGCAGAGAAGTGAGGTTGACAATTTAATCAGATTCCAAAAACTAGGCGCCTTAGGCAATGCTCTTACTGTAACACTGTTGGATTTTAGTGATAGGCATGGCTGACCATCTGGAACCATAGCTAAAAAAGTCCTCAGTAGAACAGTTTAAGAGACATAGCCCTGAAGACAGGAACCCAGTCCATGAGCCTTAACATTAGTATATACTTCCATAGAAATAGAACTCAATAAAAAAAGATACAGGGAGTTTAAAAGTACATTTTGGTCCATCCATATGAGAGATTAGTATGGAAATAAAAATCATGATTTGGGAAAATATTTTACAGAATGGGGAGAATCTTAAAAAATGTTTAGTGGCTGCAATTGAATATAAAATTCTGCAAACAGTATATTGTTAAAATTATATGCATACATTAAAATATTAGCAAGAAATATACCAAAATGTTAATATCACTCTCTTGATAGTG